>NC_079153.1:144059535-144368668 GCF_947563725.1 Argiope bruennichi | reverse complement strand
TTTTATAATTTGAATCATTTGCATGTTTTCAGTATGTTTTTCATACATTTTATTTATAAAAGGAGCTATTCTAAGAATTTTTATACTGTCCTCCTTACGCTTATTTATGTAGATTTACAATTGCAATCGAGAAAGATCATGTCATCTTTAAGTGCAGCATTCCTATTGTATGACAGCCACCTTCTGAAGAGAAATATTCCAATTCAAAAACGATGTGATAATGCCTGAAATTAAAATTTCCAAGAGCAAAATGAACAACATTATTAATGAGAAAGGGGAAATCGTTCATCATTATTTCGATATAAAAAGGAGATTCCTGACGAGTATCTGCAAATGATATGTACTCCAATTTTTCTGAGATGAAATCTCTAGTAACAAGAAAAAAACACCAATAAAGAAATCAGGTCCAAAGTCTTAATAAATACATTTGTTGAAACAATAAGAGAAATGATAAAGCGAAATGTATGACAAAGACGTTTTAAAAAAACGGATCGTCACCACCTTTTGCCGAGTCGAACTCGGAGTAGTTTGAAGAAACTATTATCTGCATGGAAACTATTGAACAGAAGCTAAGAGCCTTCATAAATCAGGATAGAACTGTAATAAAATAGGACGGAAATCACGATGAAAACTTTTAGTTCAAATGCTATCAGATGGTACATTTGAAAAATATTTTTTTACATTTTAAACATTAATTAAATGTCTCTGAAATCATTCAAAAGATGTATAAAAACTCTTTGTATATTAGAAAAATGCCACAAGATATTATTTTCATGTATATAAAAAGATTTTCCTTTATTCTGTGAACACATCTGTGCGTATTAAGGATAAAAACGCTAAAGCTTACGAGGGCAGTCTCTAATCCTTTCCTCAATGATGAGCTTAACACGCTGGATCGTTTCAGTAATAAGCTTATATATTTCAGTGGTAAAATTAATTATACGTAAAATAAATAGTAATTTCATGCAACTGTACATAAAACGGAAAATTTCTTTTTTCTAATTTTTATAAACACAATTACATTTTAAGGCATTTTTGTAACAGACGTTTCTATTATATAACTTGACACTTTTCGGTTATTCCATTAATTGAAATGAGTTTTAAGACAATCAAAACTAAAATTTAGTTTACATTCCGTTTTAATAAGCGCATAACAATGAGATTTATTTTCTGCGAAGAGATATTTTTTTTATTATTTAAGCAGCAGATTCAAAATGTCCGCTTTGTTTTGAAATCTGATATTGTAAATCAAATGTTTTTATTAATAATTTATTATAATAATTTGAGGTAAAGAGTGTGAACAGTATATGTGTGCGAGTTATGTTTTGGCGTTGAATAGAACAGACCATTTGACATAAAGCTACCAAAGTTCAAGGATAAGGATATGCATCTCGGACTTCCTTTTTTTGAAATTTTATTTCAAATCTTCAGTTAACAAATAAGCGAGTAAATATGCAAGTTAAGAAATAACGAACAGTTAAGAAAGATGTTGGCGTTTCCCGCTAAAACTTCTGAACATATTACTGCACTTAGTCAAGATTCCAAGAAGATACCAGTTGAATTGCCTTACAATGACTCTTCTACAATTCAACATTTAAAAATATTTTTATTCCTTTATTGCATAATCTAGAATCGTATAATTTCGTTCGATCATCGTATCTACAATCGCGTGCATTTTTTTTCATTGGTTCTGAATTTATAACTTTTTAATTTAAAGAAGAAGGATTTCTTAATTATTATCTTTTATTGAAAGAAGAACGATTTTTAATTTATTTGCTGTCAGAGCAGTTCGCATAAGAAATAAGCGCATTCTCTGTACCGCGACAGACACCATACAATTATAAGATAGATTAGACAATTACGTTTCATGGGACTTCATTGCATTAAGAAGTTTTATGTGCATTATAAGCAGAACATATATTAATCTATTAAAATGTAACACAATTTGAATGATTATCACAATTAGATGCTTAAAAATATTTTGTTGGAGAATTCGTGAAATTATGCATGAATCATTTAATCGAAATGAAGGACAAATAATAGTCTCGATAAATTAGAGCATAGAAAGTTCTTTCCTCGAGAGTTTATTTACGTCAAAGTAACTCAAATAAACCTATGGAGAGCCCTCAAACAGGCAGGTGTTCTCTCTCCCATGCATTTGCTCTTTCATTTTTAGAAGGCAATATTATTCATTTTCAATATCATAATGAATTTTTATACTATTTTATTTTATCAACTTTTATGAAATATATTAAAACGCCCTTTAAATATATTAATAATATATCCCATATTTAAAAGATTAGGGCTGCTGTTCTTTAATTTCCTTACTTGCTTTCCGCAAATATTTGCACAAATACGAGGGTTTCCCAAATGAAAAGTGGGCATTTGAGATTGCGTCAGAATGATTACAGCTATAGAAGCATCACCGAACAGAGATATAAACCGGCGGTAGGAGGTGTGCACTGCAGATGGCGTTCACCATCTGTTCAAAACAGAGGAAATAGATCGAAAGTAAAGTCTTCCTATACATGGATGCGTCCAGATCGGAAACAACGCACGGTAGTATTATTTCTGATTCTTCAATTGCCGTGGATCACTCATGATTGATTTACTGTCCCAGGGGAGTACTATTAGTTCAACACAATACCACGGTACTCTGACAAAACTACGAAAAGGAATAGAAAACAAACGGCCTTCTCGCACAACAAGTGATCCTTCTTCATGAAAATGCCCGCCCCCTTGAAACCCAGACGACCTTAAAAATTTCCGTTGGGAAGTATTGGACAGGACTACCTCATTATTGGACTACTTTACAGTCCGGATTTTTCACCCTGTGACTTATGTGTCTTTGGGCTACTTAAGAGAACATTACAGGGGACATATTTTCATTCGGACGACGAAATGAAGGACGCCGTGAAGGATTTCCTCAAGAATCAATCACCATCTTTCTACAGCAAAGGCTGTAGAAAGATGTTACAACAACCATGACGATTTTTTTTAATTTCCAATAAAAATATTCTTTGAATTTAATTTGTCCACTTTTCAATTAGACAACCGTTATAATTAGCATCTTTTTAAAGTTGGAGTTTAATGTGCATGTTTCATCGGTAATAATTATGAAGTGAAATTATAAAACAGTCTGTAATATTTTAAATTATAGAAATAATTGTATTTCCATTAAAATGTAAATTATGCTAACAACTGAGTTTTATGTATACACTCATTAGAACACATGTAAAACTACTAAAATAACAAGATAAATATTTCTACAATATAATGCAGAATATATTTCATTGTGATAATTATAAATATCAAATTATACATAAGGGATTTAACTGAAATTAAATCTAATCGATATTCCCTGCGAATCAACTGTTTACCAAAGAAAGGCTTGCAGCTATATAAAATTAAATAACTAAATAGTTTTGTAAAATAACTTATAGTTGAATAGTTTTGCTTAATTTTTTGAAATACATAAACTCCTTTCTCCATAGATTATGGTTATTTTCAGGGCCACTTAATTGCGTCGTAATTTTTCTGGTGCATCCAATTTGATTTGTCGTTAATTGAAGTCGTTTGTCAGGTTCGACAATCTTAATGCCGGTTAAAATTTTAATAATTAAATATTTTATGTAATTCCTACTTTAATAGCTTCTTCATCAAATATTTTAAAGCTTCAAATTTTGATAGTCATGTAATTCGCTCATAATAATATAAAGTCCTTCAGCCTTAACATAATATGTATCTCTCTAATTTTCTGTTAGTTCCGGTAGAATTTATGCTTAAAATTAAAATGGAAATGACTAAACTGCAATTAATATAATATTTTTTACTGAAACAAAGCATTTTTTTTAATAATATGATTACTGATAATGGTGTCACTGAGCGTTTAAACTTTATGGGCACTAAAGAATATCTTTCTTAAGTTATGTAATATCTCAAGAATTTGTCAACAAAATTTTCTCAGATTCATCATGAACAGATCGATTCATTAACAATGTTTCATTTTTGTTTGTTTGTTTGTTTCTTATGGCACTTGCCACTGACAAGCCCACTGTTACGAAGACAGCGATTTAAGCCTGAGGGGAACGTCTCTTATTTTTTATAGCAGCGCCAACTAGGGCCAAGAGTACGACTTTGCCACTCACGCATCACTCATTCGCTTGCACAACCCCTTTTTACAGGAGGGCACATTCACACATCTCACAGATAGAACAACAGAAGAACAACCATGCCCAAACCGGGACTATGTTTCATTTTAAATGCATCAAACACTCAGAAAATAAAATGAATCCTTTAAAATAATCGGTCGAAAACAGGTTTAAAAAACTACTTTAAAAACGATGTACTTAAAACTATAAGCATATACAAAAAAATATATAACTAACATAAATACAATTTACTTACAAAAGCATGCAACTAATCTAAAAATAATTTAAATCATCCGTTGATAACGGTTGTCATGGCAACAATCAGAAAGCGCATGCGTGAATTTTCTTCGCCAGCTCCGGTAACGCAAATGCGTGAATTTTTCTACGCCAGTTGGGGTAACGCTATGCAGATTATACATTTTTAATTTCCTTTATTCTGTGTTATTTTAATTCAAAAGTACTTCAGAATGAATCTGAAACATGGATTAATTAACAATGTTTAATTTTAAATGCATAAAACATTAAGAAAATAAACAGAATCGTTTGAAATAATCCGCCGAAAAAATGTTAACCCTAGCCTCATTATTGTTGGGAGAAAAAAAAACTGAAGCCTTACTCATTTGGCGGTGGGGAAAATGGAAGATTTTTTTGGTGGGAAAGTTGGCGGTGGGGAAAATGGAAGATTTTTTGGCGGGAAAATTATATTTTAATCAATAATTAAAATTCTAATTAAAATTTCAAAAAAAGGGACCCCAGGTGCACATTCCCGACCTCTAAGGTATACATGTACCAAATTTGATAGCTGTATGTCAAATGACCTGGCCTGTAGAGTGCCAACACACACCCACACACACACACACACACACACATTGAGCTTTATTATAAGTATAAATTGAGAAGGGTTCATAGATATTACAGTTGCAAAATATGATTAGTTGCCTTCATATATGAAGAGTTTCTCTTTTAAATGAATTCTACTGGAAATTGAACAAATTTCGTGAACACATTTATTGAAACATAGCTTTGTTAGGTGAAATACATTGAGTAACAAAAGTCATTGAACAGCAATATGCAAATATCAATAGTATCCCGTACAAAATGTATAAATAGCCAGTGCATTGGCAGGGCTTTCATTTGCATTCAAGTGATTCATATGAGAAGGTTTCTAATGCGATTATGACCGCACGATGGGAAGTAACAGACTTTGAGCGTGCATTGGTAACTGGAGCTATATGCATGGGACATTTCATTTCAGAAATCGTTAAGGGATCATTCCGAGATCCAAGGTGCAAAAGCGTGCCGAGGATACCTAACACAAGCATAATTTATCGCTATTCACAAAATGGTGGCCGACTAGTTGCACTTTATAACCCAGACCAGTGATGTGTGCGTAAAATTGTCAGTGACAAGCAACACTGCGTGAAATAACAGCAAGAATCAATATGGGACGTACGACGGACTCGTCCGTTAGGTCAGAGCGACGAAATTTGGACTTAAGGGGTTATAGCGCAGAAGACTGACTCCATTGCCTCCTCTAACAGCACGATATCTCCAGTGCCTCTCCTGAGTTCGTGACCATATCGGTTGGACCTTAGACGACTGGGAAACCATGGCTTGATTGCATGAATTACGATTTTAGTTGGTTAGAGCGTGGCGCAGACCCATAGACCGAAGCTGTCAACGAAATACTATGGAAGCTGGTGATGGCTCTATAATTGTGTGGGCTGTTTTTACATGAAATTCACTGGGTATTCTGGTCCAATTGAACCAGTCACTGACTAAAAATGGTTATGTCCAGCTTCTTGGGGACTATTTGCATAGACTTCTTGTATCGAAACAACGATGGAATTTTCATGGATGACAGTGCGCCATATACCACAATTGTTCGTGATTGGTTTGAAGAATATTCTGAACATCATAACCTCTAGCGAATGATTTGGCCGCTTAGATCAAATTTGTTAGATAGGCGTGTACTTCCTAACCGATTGAAATAAAAATTTGACATAGAGCTTGTACTCATAAACACTTGTAGTCACTGCGTTTTTGACTTCTCGCATTTACATAGTTCTAAACGTAAAGGCTGGAAGAAGGTTAACTCATCGTTGAATTTGACTCAAAATTTGATATATGCCTACCCTATAAATATTGGTGAAACAATGTTATCTAGTTTCTAGTTATGATGTTAGCATATATTCGAACAGCCGGACGTACAGACTTCCTCTGAATACTTTGCTTAAAATTTGATAGAGATCTACAAATGTAGTGTAAAGACCGTATGACAAATTTCAACCGTCTAGAGCAAAGCGGTTTTGAGTTATTTTTGTCACAGACAGACACTCTGAAAATCTGTTAGAGTGTGCTCAGATGGTTTTCGAACTCACAATGGTCTAAAATGCAGAGACTCCTTAAAATCTCGACTTCGGATATTTCAACAATTGCAATGGTTTCTCTATACTTTCTCAATGGAGTATGAGATAGTAAAAAGGCTTATTCAAATTACCATGTCTTTAGCAATATCAAAAACAGGAAGTATATTTTCTCTAGTTTTATATATTCATTTAGAAATAAACTGGACCGAACACATTTGGTTGATATTTGTTTTCGTAATCTAATTATAGTATTAGTAACATGAGGGCTATTTTAAAATTTTATTTGAAACCGTTTCAGAGGTTGAAGAGTCGGAAGCTTCTTCCACAAATTTTCTAAGTTAAATGAACGGATTCCTGGTCCCAGATTTAATAGGTTTGGTGGGCCGGGATTGAGAGCTATCACAGCGCTGGAGTCCAGTTGATGTGGCTTCCCATTTTCGCGCGATGCCACTCCCTATTAACTCGAATAATTTCTGATTCAACTGCTCATTAGATCATGAAGTGAATGACACTGAAAAATAGATTTGAACGATTTTTTTCCGGGTGTATTTAAGGCTGCTGAAAAGTAAAAATTGTCTTTTGCCCTCTTGTTTTAAAGAATTTCATTTACAACTGTTGGATTATATAGGCTATAATGTATTCATTAAAACTATATTACATTTTTCTTTTGCATACTTTTGATCTAAATGGAATTTTTTTTTTACTTGTTACTGCAGTAGAAGGTGTAAGAAGAAAGCAGAAATAGAATTCACTCGTTAAATTCTGTGTATGCGATCCTCATAATTGGAAAATATGTATAGATTTTAAAATAACTGCAATTCTTGTTGGTGTTCAACACGGTTACAAAAAAAAATGTTGCTTTTTAATGTTTGAGGGAAATATATCAAAACATCATATATATGCTGAAGGTGTTCCTCTAATCAATGAAAATATTTTTTTTGGGGGGGGGCGAGTTTTTGATGAGAAAAAATTAAAAGATTTTTTTTAATTTTTGTTCAAGTCATAAATATGTAAGAAACTTAAGTATTTATTTAGAATAAATTAGAATTCTACTGACAGTTGTGTAAGGACGATCTTACGCATCAAGATATGCAAATTTTGCAACATAAGCAGAACTTGAACATTACAAATCCATCATCAGATCAATAAAAATTTCGAATGATTAAGGTTTCAACGTTTTTCTTTTTAGCCAAGTGTAGAAAAGGGTTCTAAATTCGTGGGATAAACTTAAGCGGTAGTATCTGACATACCAAAAAAAATTCTAATATAAGTGACTATTTTTTTTCACTGAGTCAAACAATAGAAGTGAATATATCAGAAAAAATATTCAATTCAGGTTTTATTAAATACAAATTCAGAATAACACAACACCACATTTGTATTTGTAACAATACGTGAAGTTTGTTTAGATCCGAACAGCAATTTATCTGAACACTTCCTTAATTTTTGCAAAAGATTTCTTGTTTATACATCGTTATACTCGACACTGCATTTTTCATGGTGAATGCCACATTTAACGTTAGTTATTCTTACAACTGTGATGTTGTACTATTGTAAATATAAACTGCATTTGGATGGTGTTATATACTTTATTTATATGAATCACTAACAGAAAACTCTGTAACAACTACTCTCTATGCAACCACTTTGATTCTAAATTTTTTGACTGTTACCATTTTCCCTGAAATGTCTGCGGAGTTCTGAAAAAATTGTGTATATATTTAGAAATAACTTACAGGATATTAATTAAATGTATCGAAATATTCTTCGGTTAGTTCAATTGTTGACTCAATGAGAATGAATATGACAAAGACGATAGATTTTCCTAAGGTGGTTGACTGCGTATCTCTACATAACCGTTATTACAACAACCGTGTTGTGGGCGGAGTGGTGAATGTTTTTACTATAGGGAAAGAGGTACTGCATTCAAAATATACGTATAAATTCGGATAAGACTGTATAGCCAAGAATGACTGAAATTCAGCTGTAATGGCTGAGTTTTTACCTCAATAGCAAGTTCGTTCATACATTTTTCTACCAGATTTCTTTTTCGTCATTTAAATTTCAGGCATATGAAAAAATGTTTATGTTCAAAATAAAATAATTGTTTTTCCTGTCTTTCTGTTAAAGCACCATTAAACTTTTATTTATTTAAAAATATATAGCAAAATAAACTTATCGATCTGATTCTTTTACTGAAAGGGAAAATAACAGCATAAATAAGCATCATTTATTTAATGCCAATGAATTAAATTAATACTCACTTGCCGAACGCTCTCACGCTGATATGAAGCGAATGTTCGGATAGAGGGCTGATGTCATTGGGTCCATTTCCAAAATTATTTCTTGAGTAACAAATACGCATAGTGCAGTTTCCAGCGCTGATTTAGTCTAGATCATGGATGGAATATGCATTTGTCTCTCGCTACATTTCTGTTTGTTAGACGAAGCGAGCGTCTCATTTCAAAATTCAGAAACACAATTCCTCTATAAATCAGTGGACTAACTGTTCGATTCATCGAAATTTTAATATATTTCCTCAAGGACTTCGAAATTATTATCGCATAATAGTTAATTTTACACCACCTAAAAATTGTCAAATCATATAATGATTTATAAATATTTTCATTTCTTTAATGCAATCTTATATCCGGAGACACCATTTCAGTTCAGTGTTTGTCAACAATTTGTACCTATCGAATAATGTCGAGGAAAAAAAGTCATTACTGAAATGTGAGTAAAACAGTAATCACAATTGTAAGCTTTCGAGTTAAATCTGTACAGTAATGGGTTTAAGGTTCAAAAAGGAACAATAATTGTTCACGACTTTGAACCTCTCGAGGCACGAAAAGGGCGAAAAAAGTTTCTTTTCTGGTCGAAAGAATTCAATTGTTCCCTCCGGAGCAGTTATACAGAATCAACCTGCAAACAAAACTGTTTTCGCATCTCGAGAGTTAATGAATGGCCATCTTTAAAACGTAGGACGCCACGAACATGCAATAAAGAACTTTGAGAAGAAATTTGGCGATGGTATTTTCTCCAATTTAGTAAAAGAATGAAGCACACTTTAAATAAATCGGAAATATTCTTTTTCGTAAATGGTCTCCTTTCAGGGCAGTTATAAAGTTTGTTTATAACTGCCCTGATGTGTTGATGTGCCCTTTTTAATGTGTTGATTCAACTTAATGGCCGTTTAAAAAACTTTTCAATGCATTTTTTAAAAATATTTATTTATGAATCATTTGGCGAGAAAACAAGTGGTTTCCACCCACAGTTAGGGAATATTATTCAAAACTATATTCGTTAACATTTATGGGGGGTTAACATTATAGCAAAAATGGCAGGGATTTTACATAATATTATTTTTAAAATAAGAAACGCTTCCTAGATTATAAAAACGGGAAAAATATATATATTTGCAACTTTTTTCACCTTCCCTTTTTCACATGTAATCTTTCATTACTATCCTGGCGAACCCAGCTGCGAAAGTTCTGTTTTAATGGACCGTTTTGAAGCCAGTTTCTGTTTTGAAATACGGGTGCAAAATTTAAAGCAAATCATCATTTAGGATGTCCTTGTTTTACATCCTGAATTCTCATTTGGAAAGAATTCGTTCCGGAAACGGCCCATTAGTATCGAATTTTACAGCCAGGTAGCTAATGAGAGGGTTGACTTTGAATTTTGTTGAAATACGTTAAATATTTTATAATATTAAAATTTTTCAGTTATTACAAGATATGTTTACCTAAAGAAAAATTAAATAAACATATGAAATGATTCAAATACAAATACATAGCAACAACTTAAATTGTTGCTATGTGTCTCAAATACTTCCTATCCACAAGCTACATTCTTCTTAATTTATTGAAAAGTTTTGAATAATCTGAGAATATCTTTTATTGGTTTGCTGCTTTGATTTATTTACATCTGATGATGCTTTTATATTTTCACTTAGTCATCATTTCTGTGTTTTTTTGTTTTTTTTTTTCGTTTACTAGCTGATATACCCTATGTTTGTCGGGGTGATATTACTACCAGTGTTTTATTTTATTGTTAACTTCATTGTCATAAAACTTCTTAAAATTTAATAAGTCATTTGGATTCTTACAAAGTATGTGAGTTTTACTTCTTTCAGTTCAATTTGTATAGATAGTGAAAAAAAGACAAATATTGTTTTGGCAAAGCTATTGAACATTTCAGCCAATATTTCATAAACATCGTAACTGACCAATGTATTCACTTCCACAACACACTCCCTGGCAAATTAGATTCTTTTATTATTCCTTAACTGTGTTGTGGAGAGCAGATAATCTAATCAGATGGGTGACATGAACACGGGCATGACGTCATTGGCCGCCAACGGATTTAATATTTGTTATATGGCATAGAAATGGTCAGAACAGATCGATTTTCTAATGCTTGAATCGAAATGACAAAAAGCAAGTCCATTCTGCGAAGTATTCAGACGTGCTAATGATTGTAAAATTGGTTCATCATCCATTTGTTTTCGGTAGCGCGATCTGCATTTAAAGGAGAGGCGAGAATATTTTGAAAATGAATCCCTTCGAGCAAAGCACTCCGCCGGGCAGGATGACGGTGCACCATTTTAATACTCGCACTGAGTTTCGACGTGAGCAAGATTTGTGAACATGGAAATGTTACAAATAAAATCATGTCAAAGCGGACGCCAAACTCGACTTCATTTGCAATTTAATAGAGATTATGGATTCAATAAATTATTCTCCACTGAAGGAATGCATAAGTATCAGAGAAATAATTTGTTTGTTTTTCTCTATTTAACAGATTGGACTTAAAAAAAAAATTTTCTACAAAAAGAAAATACTATTATCGTCAAAAATTCAACCTCCTATTTGGAATTGTATCTCTTCTCTCTGTAAACATAATAATTCAACATCCGAAATGAATCGAAAGTCTTGACGAATGTCATTTTTATGTAGTTTTATATGAAATTTCAGATTCAGCGTACAAAATAAATTAAAATTAAATTTCTCTTCTCGTGTGCCTTTCAATCTATCATTCAAAGATTGAAGGAATGTTTTTAACAGAGGCTTAGATGTGTTTCCAAATTTAGAACAATTTCGATAATCGAATGAATTGTCCCTCAGCAATGCCCATTCATGAGTGCCGTAAATGCGATTTGAATGCATTACGTGAATGTAAATAATGGTGGTAGAATGCCATCTTTCTAGTTATCTCTTGCGCAATTTTCTGTTACTCCCTTTTACAATGTTGCATTAAAAATTTATTATTATAATAAAGATTTGGCATCATTCTTTTTCATTCCGGAATTGAAACGTGTTATCATGCCAGCAGTATAGGAAACATTTAATGATTAAAAATTTCATCGTGTTTCACCGAAATGAAATTTTTTGGCAAACTTTTGTATTTATTTCTTTTTTTCAAAAATAGGGGATCACAATAATTATATAAAACCTACAACGGGATGGTCTTCTCGAAATTTTCTAGCGTACTTTCTAATAAAAGCAAATTTTTGTTCCAGCGAATTTTTTCTGAGTAGATTGAAACCAAAATTTGACACAGAACTGCAACTGTAGTCACTAAATCACAACCAGATTTGATGTATTGAAGTCATTGCGTTTTTGAGTTTTAATGTTCCTGAAAGTACAAAACTACAAACACTCAATTCCTTACTGGATTTGGTTCAAACTTTTGAAAGCGATTTGGCTCAAAATTTGATAAGTCTACAATATAGATGTCAAACTGGTGTACCTAATTTTATCCATTTTGCTGTCTGAATTTTGCAGTGATCGTGATAACGATAAAGTAAACTGTATGTCAATTTTTAACCATCTAGCTCAAAGCGTTTTAGATTTATCTTGGTCACAGACAGACAGATGGAGAGACAAACATTTTCCAAACATATTATTTTTTTCCTAATGGATTGGAGGTCTAAAACTTGGAGATTCGTTGAACTCTCAAGTTTGTGTTTTTGACTATTACAGTACAGGTTCCTCTATGCTTCATATGCTAAAAAGTGAGAAAAAAAATCAACTTTTTGATTGAGACATTCTAGATTGTTACTTATTGTTAGCTGTCTGTTCTATCCTTGTACATACGAATACGCCAGCTCCAAAAACTAAGGGATATAGGTATTGATTTATTTTCATTTCCACCTTGGGATATCCCTGAATCGAAAAGTCTACAACGGCCCCTGTGGTTTTTAAAACACTTTTCGGTTCTCATCGCTGTCAGTTTTCATCCTATATACCTATTTTTACAGATGGTTCTAGGTCAGATGATCATGTTGGGTGTGGTATTGTGTTTGAAACACAAACATTCGGCTACAGTCTACATACATGCCTCTCTGTTTTGTCTACCGAATTATTAGCAATTTTCTATGCCTTACAGAAAATTTCTCAAAGCTCTGAACGCAAATTTTGTGTTTATACTGACAGCATGAGCTCCATAGAAACTCTTTCCCATTTTCATAGTCGGCCTCATCCCATTGCATTGGAAATCTTGGATCTTTTGAGGACTCTAAAGAATAGAGACTATGAATTATTATTCTGCTGGGTCCCGGAATAATCGGAAATAATCGGAAATGGAATAATCGGAAATGAGCTGGCCGATAACGCTGCTAAAACAGCAACTTTGTTTATGCAACATGAAATACCCTTCTCCGATGCAAAGAACCTTTCTTCAAGACATATTTATTTGTTATGGCAACAATCATGGAATCAGAAGATAAATAATAAATTGCGTAGCATAAAACCAACAATTACATCCTGGCCCTCTCATCCAGTGCGTGAGCTCGATGTCAAATTGACTAGACTCCGCATTGGTCATACTCGTATTACTCACAAATATCTTCTATTTGGTGATCAAGCTCCTCTCTGTTCGAGATGCCAAGTGCTTTTAACGATTCGTCATATTTTTATTGAATGTCCTTGTTTTAATTCTCATCGTTTACGGTATTTTAATTCCTCATCACTAGACATGCCATCACTGTTGGGAGAGAATCCTCGCAAAAACCTTTTTAAATTTATTAGGGCAATCGGTTTTTATAATTCCATTTAAACTTCATAATTTTAAATTTGTTCAACTTTCCACCTTTTCGTTTTAATTCTAACGTCGGCTTTTAATGCATCTTTTATTCCTATTAAAGTCATTTTTTTTAGGTTGTATTAGTAAAAACTTTTATTAACCATACGTCTGGCGCAGTATAGCCTACACTGGCTCTTGTGCCAATAAAACAAACACCAACCAACCAATGCCAGCTCCAAAGCGCAGTTTATGTGCAAAAAAGAAAATGATCTCATGAATTTTATAGATTTATAAGACGAAGAGAAGACACCTGAGCTGGAATCAGGATGGCAACATTTGCCGAATTATCGCCTGAACAAAAATATTGTACCGCATCGTAGTGCATACCTATAAAACATTATGCCTGCTCCCTGGCATAGGGGTAGCGCATCTTCCCCGTGATCCAGGCGTCCCGTGTTCCAGTCCTGGTTCGGGCATGGTTACTCTTCTTCTGTGCACTCTCTGTGAGGTGTGTAAATGTGTCCCCAAATGAGCCCCCCTGTCAAAAGGGCTTGTGAAGGGCCATAAGTCACAACACAACAACAATAAAACATTATGAGCAACGAAAGATAATCAAAAATTGTTGCAAATGTGATTGTCTTGATATAATCGACGTTGGTACCCATTATCTGCAAATACTAAAATTTTAGAACAAAAATCAATCTGTAAGACATAGAATTTTTTAGGAAATTTTTATTCATGTCAATCCAAAAGTTCAGTTGTAGAACCTATAGTCATATTTTTTGACATCGGGCACTAGCACGTTCATCATAACGAGGGTCACCTTTCTCAGAGAATTACTTTTCCACACTGCCCACATATTTTCTACCGTGTACGAGAAATGCCATTCTCGATTAAGCCATTCAATTTCCAGTAAGAATGTATTAAAAAAGAACAAGAGAAAGTGTTCTCCCCTAGAATTTCTTGTGTGCGTCATTCTCAATTAAGTCATTTCCAAATTCCAATTAGAATACATTAATAAAACCTGCCCCCCTCCACCTCGAATTCCTTTTATACTTATAGAGTACGGCCAACTTGTCTTAAATGTGAAAAAAAAACTAATTATGGATTCTTAGTGTTTTCCTCTGCTTCCAATGAGTCCAGAATTTGAAAAGTTGTTTAATTTAACTTTAGATGTGGATGATACGTCACCACGTTTCCATACTGAATATTATTTGTAGAAATCCTTGAGTTTCGGCGTCATCGTTTTCACATATTGGCAAATAGATAGACAGATAGTGTCAAGCCTTTAACCACAAAAAAATATTTCAACGAAGGAATTAGCTAAAAAGTTTTTCACTTTTGCTTTGTAATGCTTTTTAAGTAATCGTCAAATGGTCTTTAACATGATAACTAAATATAACGATTCTATTTTAACTAGCAAATAAATGCTATTCGCATGTTTTCTCTTATATTGCGTATGCATACAGGGAAAATACAGGAGTCCCTGTATGTGCGTAGGTTTGGGTGGCAACTTTTTTAACATACTGCGTGCAGATTTTGATACTGAACTACAATTTTAATAATAAGTCTATATGCTTAATATCGTCCATATCGCTATTTCCAATTTTCAAGTATCGCATTCACATGGACGCGGATAAACGATCTTTCCTGAGGAATTCGTATGAAATATAATACTATTTTGCACATTTCAAAAAAAAAAAATGACACTCTTTGAAATTCTTTCCTGCAGTTTCTACATTTTTGAGTTATTGTTTTCCCATACATAATTTTAAAAATGCTCTTTTCGAAATTGTAGAGCTTTGAAATAGGGATATTCCCCTAGATAAGAGTTGCCCAGATGAAAAATGGACAAATTGAATGGAAAGAGTACTTTCATTGGGAATAAAAAAAACAGCCATGATCGTTTAGGTTTCAGGTTTGTGCATTTTGCTTTAGAAAGATCGTGTTTGATTCTTCAGGAAGTCCTGCAGAACTTCCTCCACTTCGTCGTTCAATTGGATATATGTGTCCTGTAATGCTCTCTTAAGTAGTCCAAAGACACATAAGTCGCAGGGTGGCAAATCCGGACTGTACGGTCCAACTTTCCAACGGAAATTTTTAAGGTAGTCTGGGTTTCACGAGAGACATGTGAGCAGGCATTGCCATGAAGAAATATCACTTGTTTTGTGAGAAGACCTGGTTGTTTGCTTTTGATTGATGTTCGTAGTTTTGTCGGTATTGCTTTGAATTGATAGTGCATAGGGGGCAGGAAATCAATCAAGAGTAGCCCAAAGCAATCGAAAAAATGCATCACTTTCTGTACAGTTCTCGTCATTTTCGATTTCTTTGTTGGAGGACATGATGTGTGTTTCCATTGCGTACTCGGTTTCTTGAATTCTGGTGTATAGTGGTGACACCAAGACTCGTCACCCGTAACGACGCGTTTCAGAAATGTGGAATCCTCCTCGTAACCGATCAAGTGCTGGGGACTGTGGCCCATTCATTGCTTCTCCTGTTTAAGGATAAGGTGCTTTGGTACCCATTCCGCAAACACTTTATTCTACTGCAGATTTTGGAGAACGATGGTGTGAGACATTCCTTTACTGTGGTTATGTTTGTAATTAATGTCATGGGTCCGAACACTCCGATTAGTTCTGATCATTTCATCAACGTCGGCAGTAGAGACGTTGATGATTAAAATGTTTGCCACTCCTAACGAAAACTTTTACACCAATCGTTTATAGCCGTTCAACCTAAACTATGCTCGCCGTAGGCTGCCACCATTCGCTGATAGATGTCCGCATTATGCTCACCTTCCGCGAATAAAAACCGCGCGTTCTTCCGATCTGAATGCATCCATATATAGCAAGACTTCACTTTCGATCGATTTTCTATACCACGAAGAGCTTTCATTGTTAAACGCAGTATTCAATGCACGCCATCTACCACCCTTTATATCCCTGTTCGATGACGCTTCTATAGTTGCAGTCATTCTCAAGCACTTTCAAGTGTCCACTTTTCACTTGAGCAACCCTCGTATCTCTAGGTCGAATTTTTTTGACAAAGGCAATACTTTTTCGCCGTATACGGTAAAGAAAATAATTTAGCCCAGATAAAACTGTTAAAAATTATTCCCTTCATACTACATTTATATTGGTTATACTTTCCTAAAAGGCTAAGAATAACTTCATCTGAAAGTAAAATACATACAGAGAGCCATAAAGCATCCCACGGGTAAATTGCTCATTAAAAACAGATAAATGACATATTTACAGGGGAAAATATAGTCACTATTACTAATATTAAAAAGACTTAAACTATCCTTTATGTTAAGCATTCAATAAACTAGCCATCTTCTGAAGAACAAAAAGTTAGTGTGTCAAAAAGTGTCATCGTTATAGCTAATCCTCACCACAGTGGGCGTATACATCTGCATAAAAGTGAGTGTTGTAGAAAGGTTAAAGGTACAAAAGCGGCATTTGTAGAAAGGTTAGTATAAGGCTTTTGGCGTTCATATATGTAAAAGAATTAATATAAGTCTGTCGCTTTTACACGTGCATTAATGTTTTATAATCATTTGCGTGTGGCGGACGGAGATGATTGGAAATGGAACTTCTGGCACCAACTAAGGGATTCCTTAGTTCAACCACATACATTTCCGCGGAAGTAAATTTCTGCATGAAAGTATTAAGACCTACTCTTTTAAAATAGTGCAGGAGAAAATCAAAGATAAAACTCTCACGATTTTTTTCTTCTTTTCTTTTTCTAGTTGTGAATCTAAGTATATGATACATCACCATATTTCTGTCATCCACGAATGCATGCTATCTACTACTATGAAAATTCAGTTTATCAAACCTCAATTTTTTTTCTGTTTATTTTTATTTATTTTTCCCCCTCTAAATTTTGAATCAGATGATGACAAATTCTCAGCACGACCCAAAGAAATTTTCTGCAACCGTTTGGATAAAACATTTATTTCTAATGATCACTTCCTTATGAGTCGAGGCGCATCCTTCCAAAAACAAAGCCAGTCCCTTAAGCTCGAGGCTTATCGCCTTTATCGAGAAAACTTGTTGGGGTCTCCGGTTTCGCCGGCAAAGCCCTTCCACCGCCAGAGATGGATGAAGAAGAACATGTCAGAAGTTCTGTTCATCAGTAATCAGCCTGATCCTGTGGGAGGCCCAAGTGTGATATGATTTCGTAAACTTATCTCAACAATACATGCTGGGAAAGTGCGCAGGCCTCAGGGAATGATAACTCCGATTAACGGCGTCCACCGATTTCTTCCTTGCCAACCCGCCTCCCCTCGCTCAGCTGTTTCTTCCACACCATATGGGTAGAATAAAGACGATAATGGAATAAAAGCACTGATGCTCATTATTCCTGGCTTTCTCCTTTTTGATCTTGTATATTGCAGGGAATATAAGTGCATTTTTGGGTGTTATCCGAGATAGGTTGGCCTCTGGAAACGAGCGATAATTTTGTCAGGTTTAAAAATAATTAGTTTCAAAAACTTTTCAGGCAATTTCACTACACCATAATTCATTTCAAAAAAAAAAAAAAAAAAACTAGGTAGATTTCAATTTTTTAAGAAAGAAACGCCTGTTTACTATTTAGGCATCGAATTTGAGTACCTATTTTTTTGGAGCTGTATATTTTAATATTTTACTTTTCTAATTTTATATTACTTTTCTAATTTAACCATTGATTTTCATTTTTCTCTGGGTTAAACAACTGTATTTTACCACTTCCTTGTTTCTGTGATCTCAACGAGATGGTAAATTTTCTAATCACTGTTCAGAATCATGTAACATATATATATATTCAAAGCGATATGCTGATTTAAACAAACGTTAATCAAGAAAATCTATCCAAGATTTTATTTTTACCATAATCTGATAAACAAAATGAGCTCATAGACCCGCTGCAGCACAAATCAGTCCTAAAGGGATTAAGAAACTGCAGGAAAGTGATGTTATGAAATATTGAAATGCCCATACGCTACGCAGTATCCGTTACTTATTACATTTAGAAGTTATACTAGTAGTTGGGATAGTTTCAAGAATTATCAGGGAATCCAAAATTTCGCAATAAATATTATAAGCTTCATTCATTAACGACAAATAGAATCTTGCATCTATCAAGAATTGAGGGAGAAAAGCAGTTTCTGATTTGAACAGCAGTTTCTTATTATTAAGCCGAAAAGAGATTTCATAAATATTCCCTTTCGGCTTAAGACAGATTGATCTTATAATGATTAGAAAAATGAATTTTTTTTTCAGTTTTTGCCGCCAAAATTAATTTGGTGTGAAATTTAGAAGCCACACATAATCAAAGTTATCAGTAGCGTAGAGTGGTGTCCATTTCTAAAGAAGACCACTGCATGTAACTGCTTCAAAGAATATATTTATGAAACCTTTTTGATGCCACTTGACAGGCTATAAAATGTGAAACGACATTTATCGGGTGTTTTATAGGTAAAAGATGCAATGAACTGGCACGTTTCGTCACAGTGATAAAAAATCTTGAGTATCTAAGCAAGCCTTTAAGGTATTTTCTTCTCAATAAGCGTATGCACTAGTTATTTTTTGTTCTAATTGGACAATACTGAACATTAAAGGAACTTTTTATCGCATTTTTTGTAGTTCAGGTTTGAATTCTCTTCGGGAGTTATCTGGGGTAAACTTCCGCAATGCAATTCTAGCCCAGACACCAGAACAACACCCATAACCACCTTCAAAACTGCAGCTAACTCAATTTACAAAGAAGTAAAATATTCATCCTGCATATGTAAATGAGGAGTTATTAATTTCCTTCGTTTTTATACGTTCACATTTGACTTCATTCCGAATGCAAATATACTCTGAAGTCGCGATTGCATGCACGTACTGATAACAGAATTACAAAAATAAGTTTTTTCCCCCGATTTGTTATGTATTAAAATCCCATTAACTGCTGCGATAAGATGACGAAACAACAACAAAAAAAAAAGGCGTGATTCCTCTATTTTTTTTAAAGACAGAATTCAGCGTCTCGTTTTTTGCAGATTTCTTGTCTAAATGAAGATTAATGAAAGCAATGGCAACGCTAATCTGGATCGATAGCTATAAAAGTGTCACGTGGTGCGGTGACACGAAAGCCTTTCACTCTCAAATATTTCACGTATAATTGGGCCTAAATGCATTTCTCATTCTTCTGTTCGACAATGAGTAGAGATTTCCAAAATGTGCGCTTCAGTTCTTGGTCATTAGATTTGCAAGAATCACAGGGCATACAGCATATCTTTTTAAATTAGATAGGAGGCTCCTAAGCACTGAATGCCATGCTGAAAGTGGTTTTTAAGATAAAATTATTTTCGGTTACAATTAATTTTTAAAACTAATAATACATTTTAAATTAAACAAATGCTATCCATTAATCTTGTTTTAGTTCTTGATATTACGGTAGAGCTTTTAGTCAGATGAAAATATTCAGTGGTTTCATCGTAGTAAAGGCGGCATATACGTATATAGTTCGAAATGGATGTAATATTTTTTTTTCAGCAAGAATGAAAAGATTTTAAATTGAATTTTAAACATGGCGGTTTTATTGTAGTCTCGTTATAAAAATTTTATATATATTATTTTTAACAACGATAAACTCTTATTTAGGAGAAGAGAATTTTTCTTATTCGTGTTAATAAATACGTATGAACGGATTCAAGGCCGTAATACTAAAAATGTATTTTCCAGATTCAGGATATCCTAAATATTCAAGAAAATAAAAATAATGTGAAAATTCTTAATATGCTCTGTTTTCTCTAAGTATAATTAGCACCGGAGAAAGTTGCACAATGTTTAGAGTTAAAAAAAAATATGTATTTTTAAAACTGAATTTACTTGAAATTAAATTAAAATTTACTTTTTAATGTAAAAAGTAATATTTATTCATAATATTTTTATTTTATTTTACAATTATGAGTCACGCAGAAAAAAATTGCTTGAGAGATTACTTGTGAACTGCCATATTTGGATATAATTTTTAAAGTAGAATTATATATCATAGTGTTAAAAATAACTATTCAATTATGCTCTTTTCGTTAAAAGCAGCTAGAATTTCTGACTTAATTTATTTAAACTCTCCCACAAAACAATTTTCCTGATTATTATTTTTAATGTCTCGTGTCTAGAAAAAAATTTATTTCCTTTTTTTTATATATATATCCTCCTGTAAACGCGGAAGAATGTTTAGATTGCATCCTACGTTCCTGAAGTCGACTGATCAAGGTTCACGCTTTTTTTTTTAACTTTATTCATATTCCTCTGAGAAGCGTGGATTAAAGTTTAGTAATTAGATATCGATTGCCAATGATCGCCAACTTCCATTCCTATGTTTCAGATTGCCGCGTTCCGAATGGTTTGACTTTTTATATTTCATTATTTTTTATTTAAATATTTTATATCTGTCGTATTGTTGTAGATTGTAATGCAAAATCATCTGCCGAAATGGGAGAACTGACTTCAAATATTGTAATAAATATCTAAAAATTGACAAGACTCATACGACTATTTATTTCCTATTGCAAGAGGACTTCTATATTATTTAAGAAGCATGAGAACTATGCTATATTTTTGAAAATATTGTGGATGATACAAAATCAGATAAGCACGCAGGATGGTAAACTGTAAAGAAAAGCAAAAGTGCAAACCGTATTGTGAATAATAAATAAAGAAAAAAAAAATGTTTTTTTTAATAATAAATATCAAATACTGGCGCGTTGGAGAAGAAAAATATCATTCCATGCGAGAGATTGACCATCCTATAACTAATATATAAAAAACCGTGATTAACAAGGTGTTAAGCTAAGTATATAATATAGGAAGTGATGTTGGTTGTAAGCTTGATGGTGATTGATTGAAGTATTTAATTGATTTTGGTTCTAAGGGATGGTGACGTCAATTATATCAAGTCGAATCTGGCTGGATTTTGGCATCCAGTGTTGGGCTTAGGAGCTCCGATGTCACAAGTGCGCGCTTATGACATCGGAGCGCCTAAGAAGCTCCTAAAGGAGTAACATTCGAGTCTTCCGGCGGCGGCGATGGACGAGTGAGGTTTGACATTGTTCCCTTAAGGTAGCCCCTTTTAGGCTTACCCATGTTTGGTGTCCCTATCTCAGGTGAACCTTGCTCCTAATTAAACTTATCCCATTTCTGTAAATATTGAAATGTTTTAATTATGTGCAGTCTTAATAAATGAATTGCTTGTTAATTCGGATATTATTATTCTTTTATTCAAAAAATTCTCTTTACTCCTAGATGCCGGCCTGTATATATATTTATAATCCATGCTATATGATTACTTCTACAGTTCTCTTTACATTTTTTGCTTTCAACATCTGTTTCAATAACGACTCACTAAAACTTTATTTAACAATAAAGTTAAAGGATATGTACAACATTATCCCAAAAAATAAAAATGGACACATGAGTGAAATGGAAAAAGAAAAGAATGTGTAGAAACTGAGAACTACTACTTCTTTTTTTTTTTTTTTTTTTTCAGAAAAGTTGGTTTTTGACGAAAATCAAAACTCTACCCCCAAAATGGACCGATACATAAGTTTCTAAGATCTCCAAACAAAATAAAGACTTGGTTTCTTCAGTTTTCCGCCTGAGTTGAACCCCCCCCCCCGCGCCCAACGCTTTTTGGAAGTTGCCGGAAAGAAATCTGGGTATTATTTGATCTCAATTGTCGGTTTCGAATTCCTGCCATCGAAAAATATGGGAAAAGTAAATACGAGTCCGGCAGAAAAAATGGAATAATTTTCCTTTTCTTGAGAAAATTTGTCCTCCTTTTTGTTCTCGTCGTGAAATGGGATTGTCTTAACTTGATCTATTATCTTAATGATTGTAGAAGCCTGTTGTCGTCTTCGAAACGATTTCCTTTACAAGAAACTTCTTATAAAATATCCAGAAAGAATGATTTGTGTGAAAAAACGGCAATAAAGTCACTTGATGGGTGAAGTGTTAAAGAATTTCTTTTGATGCCGATAGATATCCATTTATCAGTATTCATAATCATTCACCGCTGACTGTGACGCTGGGCGGAGTTATAAATATCCCCGCCCTTTTTGTCTGCGTCATTAGCATTCATTTGACTGTTCGTGAATGTTATTGAAAGAGAAGATCCAGTTGCATAAAGAGGAGAAACTTTAAATGTAAATAAAGAATAACATTAAAAGCGCACTTCAAATGCCAATAATATATTTCTTAAGAATTCTGCCAATGTGCATGATATTTACCATTTCGAATTTCCTTAGTTATCCTCATCTTTTCTGAGATATTTTTAATAAGGTAACAATTGTTTAGAATGGTATTTCTTTTAATTTGTTTAATAAGTGATAAAGTCATCGATTAGCAGGTTCTGGAAAAGACATGTTTGCAATGGCAATAGATTCGAGTTTGTCATTGAAACTGTATGTATATTAGTGAATCGTATCTGCGAAATAATATTAATCTTGCATTTCTGTATCGTTTTCCATCAGATTTGTCAAATGTTTAATGTTTTTGTGAAAAGATTTAAAACAGCATTATTTAGACTACGAGTTGGACATCATTCTACCTAGAATTAATGGACAATAAATGTGAATTCATGGGAATTTTAAAGTTTTTTTAAAACCTGAAAATAAACTTTGAAAATTATGAGACGAATTTGAATTTCCTATTTGTAAATGGCAATATGATAAATTTATAGACAAAGCCACAATGTGAATTCGATTTCATTATAGGATTATTAGTTCAGCAAGAGTCTGACAAAATGGAGAAACCACTTTGCGAAGCAACAAATGCGCGGCTGGAATGTTGAACTGCCTCAAGCAAACTGGATTGCGGCATTCCAATTAATTGTTGCCTTTAAATTAGAACGCTCAAAGATTTTGCAGAGAATATTATGCCTTTGAAAGATGGTGTAGTCTGACAGCGTCACAGTCACCACAGAGATATCTCTACACCAATAGCGATACCTTAAGTAACTACACTTTAAATATTCAGTCACAAAGTATTACAACCTGGATGAGGTAATCTTTGAAATCGAAATTAATTTTCTTATTGTTCTTTCTCTTTTTTTCCCTTTAAAATTGCTACATATCTGGAAAGATGCAAGATTTTAAAAATTACACAATTTAATTTTATTTGACGAAATTGCATAATTTTATCAAATTTCTCTTGAAAGTATATAGGTAAAAAGAATTTGTTAAAGTACTGTGATATGCTCAACGCTCTACTTATTTTATTTATGAATTCGAATAATATTATTTCGCAGCGTTATTTCAATTGTCTCTTACTTTGCTCGAGAAAAGTGAATTTTGAAAGGAAGATTTGTGCGCGAGTCTCCTTTACATTTGTTCGATATAGATATTTTTGACTTGTAGTTCAGTCAAAAATTTTTTATGGCTGTATTTCATAGTGAAAAAAACGTGTAAGTGTTCATCAAAAAGTAAATTAAAAAATGTGTTTCTCGATTATTTCGATTGATAATTATTTCATTGACTCAAAATTAAAATTTGAAAAAATAATTTGTTTTTCCTTGGAATTTCTTCTTAATTCATTATCAAAAGAAGAAATTTTTTTAATGAGAGAGTATATCACATATTTCATATTGTCAATATTTCAAAATCTGAAATAGAAAAGTGAAGTAAATTTTACTAATATAAAGTGAACAAAGTGTCATAATACGTTTTTAAAATTATAAAATAAACGTGAATTGAAATTTAGTGAAAGAACAAACAAAACAATCTGCTTTATGCAGTACTAAAAAGAAAATATTAAGATTTGAGAAGTGATCTCTTTAGGTGCCAAAGAAAATGAAAAATTTTAAATATTCTGAAACAGTTCATTTTGTAAATGTTCGTAATTAGAGATGCTCGATATATTTCAACTTGCATATAAGTTGAGTTTCGAAGAATCTGATCTGTATTATAAATGCACTTAAGTTCCGTTGGTATTCTCGAGTCTAGAACTGTTGTGCCCGAATCATGAGTTAGTCTTTATCTATACTGCCAATTATATCCTGTATTATGTCAATAATTATTATTTAGAAAATATATAATATAAAAAGCATTTGTCACAATTTTTTTTTTGTCTCTTTCAGAAAAATAGAAAGAATATAGAAAGAAGAAATTAG
The DNA here is from genome assembly GCF_947563725.1 of Argiope bruennichi. Taxonomy (NCBI): domain Eukaryota; kingdom Metazoa; phylum Arthropoda; class Arachnida; order Araneae; family Araneidae; genus Argiope; species Argiope bruennichi. The sequence goes on along the minus strand of NC_079153.1, from coordinate 144,343,980 downwards.
AAATATAAAAAGGAATAAATGATATATTCACTGAAAATATGAAAATTCCTATTCTCAGTATAATAAGATTTCATGATTTCGCAATTATCTCCTGTTTTCGATAAACGTTTTTCTCATTGCTTTTACATGTAATGAGGTCTACAGAAAAATATCATACAAAAGTGATCTTGTAGATTTGACATCTTAAACTAAAATTTTCAGGAAGGTGCCACGGTGCTTTGCCAAATGAATTCACAAAATAAAGCAGCAATAAATCATATTTTGCCGTTATTTGTTCATACATTGTCGGTGTTCCATTGTTATTTTAATTGGATTATCTCAGTGATATTTCTTCATCAGTATTGCATAATAAAGATTTATAACGCCATTTTTAAAATGATTAATTAATGAATACCCTGTTGTTAAAAGAAAGAAAACTGACAGTGTGAAACGTTGCTGCATTCATTTCAAATGTATCATGATTCAGTAAATAATAAAATAATTAACTTTTAAACACTAATAAAGAACTCTTATTTTCTTATTCTGATCAAGACAAAACCGATCAGTGGCAATATGTATAGCTTTTTTCTTAAAACTGTTTTTAAACTTTACTGTTGAAAAACGTATAATTTATTACTTTTCATGAGAATTTGTTTCTTTACAGCTTCAGCATTTTATAAACAGCACACAGGAATACTTTTACTGTCAATGAGCTTTTGAATAAATAAATGCTGTGTTAAAAGGTCCTATGATGACATCATTTTTAAGGTGATTCCAAGTGAATAGCCTACGCAGCATTTCCATTGTTCTCCTTATTGTCGTATTAATTCAACACATGGCGCTTATCTTGCATACTTGGAGATGTCCTTTTGGCATCTTTGCCGAGCATCTGCTATGAGGAATTCATTTTTCTCATCCTCTAGGCTCAGAAGCCTGCTCCCCTCCTCCCAGTGTGATTAGTTCCGTAACGATGGAGGCCGCAACAAAGGAAGTCCCCTAATGAGGCAAATGAATCACCTGGTAAAATATGCAAAATCCTCCCGAGTGTTATTATGCACGGAATACTGGAGGAATGTTTTCACTGATTATGAGATCCTCGTGAACATTGGGTCTGCAAACTCCTCAATACCAATTTTGGAGTGTCAATGGCGAAGGGGGCTAATAACTTTCACCCCTGCTGAAACTCAGGTAAAGGTCTTTTTGGTGGTGTGCAATTATTTGTTGTTGGGGTATGTTGGAATTCTAGGACTATTCTTAACGGAAGTTAAGTAATAGTAATCACACGAAGTATGGGGCCAAAGAACCGTTCGTACAGTTAGCAAGTCGGAGATATTTTTCACTACAAATCTCTTGTCTAGCTCTTGATAATGGCTATCATAGGTTTCAGTTGATTACCAATATCATAACATCTTTTGAGTGTGTCTTATAATGCAAAAACCAACATATTGTTTAAGATAAATAGATGCTGAGCAATAAGCTTTTCTTACGTTTTTTATATTTACAACCTATTTGATAGTCCAAATTTTAAAATTTATGTTCATGAAATAAATAATTATTTTAGTACTTGTCAATGATTAAAAAATGAAATAAGCTTTAAGAATTTTGTTTTTATATTCAGATTTATTTTCATCTGATTTCTCAAATTGTTTTCCGTTCATCTTTTACTGCAGAAATTTGCATTAAACGAAAATTAAATGATTAATCACTCTCATACTAAAACTCCGATAAGAGAGCATCATACCATACCTGTGATATTCCTTTAAACCCCACAGAGCTTTCCCATGTTTTAAATACATTCAAGTTTAGTTACTTTTATTAGTGAGGGTCATCCCAGAAATCAACAGTTTCCCATGTTACTATTCATTAACTGCTACATTCCTTTTCTTTTCAACAATATCTGAATTTTACTTTTATCTGCACTCAGCTTTCGATGCAGTTCGAATACGATTATTTTGCGGATACTGGGTGATAATGATACTCGATTATACTATCCGATTTCAAATTCCTAAAGTTAAAGGGGGTATCACATTTTAGCAGTATATTTCAAGAAATCTTCGACAATAATTCTTAATTTACATTAAAACATTCAATTAGCAAGGCTAAAGAGGCATTTTTAAAACCTTGAAAGCAGGTTTTGTATTTTTTAATTAATTTTGAAGTTTACAAATCTAATAAATCTTTTTGTGTGTGTGTGTGTAAAAACATTTTGATACTAATTGAAGGAGCAAGACTCAAAGCGTCACCATTCCAAATTTTATCCATTTCTGTCTAATAGTTTTTAAGATATAAAGCAATATCCACAAGCTAAAAGAGAAAAAAATCGTTTTAGAGGAACGCAAAATAAAGTATGTCTTCCGACGTTGTTTTAGATTATGTTAATTTTTGTTTTCTTTTTAAAACATATCCTAAGATAAAGGGGGAAAAATCGATACACGTTATAGATTTTACTCTGGTTATGTTTGAAGCGAATTTACCTTTGGGACGAATGGGAGCAGTTGCAGAAATGATTAGCGAAGTCTTTAATGGGTGGAAAAAAAGCTCTGACTAAATACCTTCACAAGATTTTCATAAAATACCGTTTTAAAAAAAGAAAGTGAAACAAAAGGTTATAAATGGTTCTGTAATTATTTTCCTTGCTTAATATGTTTGTTTAATATGTAATAATTTTTTCTTTGCGTTATTTCTCCTTTCTTAAAAAGGAGTTAAAGTATCACTTTGTGAAAATTTGGACATTCAAATTAAAGCATAATGTTATTTATGTTTTGATTATAAAAAAAAGTTTCAGAAAATAATAATTTGAATTTTATTTTTCAGCTGCTACAAAAAAGTTTTAATTTAAGCTGCTTTAATCAATATTAATTGTTAAGCTTATCCAAAATTTTTGATTATTTTAAATAATATACTTAGAAAATACGATTTATGTATTATTTATTTGCAAATCAAGTATACAAACAAAAATTCGAATTCATTTTCATTTTTGTTTCATTGCTAATCACGTTTTGCATAGTTAATAATAAAAAAAAACGTTCATTTATTAGAGCAAAGTTACCAGATTACTAATGAAAAAACTACATGTATAAAAGTATCCATTATCAGAGCGACCTCTTTTCCAAGTTTGCATGTATTGAAACAACGCTACAACTTTTTACTTTCTCCTACACGAAGTAACTAGAAAGTAAAAAGCGAACTTTGTAATCGTCAAAAAATTCGAACTTCTAGAATTTCATAAATCTCCACGTTTTAGACCTACTTGAATTGGAATGATACATTTCAGAAAAATATCTGTCTCTGATAAAAATAATTCAGTAACGCTTTGAGCTAAACATATGAAATGTCGTATATTATCTTTATACCAAAATGGTAGATTTCTTTCCAAATTCGAGCGAACTACGAAATGAAGACAGCTGGATCGATAAAAATCTGCGACACCGAGACAAGTTGTGTGCGAGAGACAAGTTGTGTGCGAATTCCAATAAGCACCTGAATGACCGTCGATCTGTTTTTCAGGAGCACGTAAACGTAATAACTCGAAAAACACTTAATGACTTAAATATGGAAAATTTGGCTACAACTATAGTTTTATGTCAGATTTTGGTTTCAATCGGTTGGGAAGAACTCGCTGAAAAGAGAAATGCGATAATCGGATATTATCAGCTCTATGACAGGAATGGATTACCAAAATATTGCCAGGAATCGCACTAGAGATTCTATAGAAATGCTACAATCCCGCCAAAGGTGAGCATTTCATAACTTTTACACGCCATTGGTGTGCAAGGCCTCTTTCGTTAGAGAGGAGGCGAGAAAGTTTCAAGAGTCCACACTCGCTGATGGATAGATTATGCCTGATGTCTACGTTTGTTACTTTTGTACCTGATACATTCAGTGATCTAAGCTCAGCTCTCGTCACTCGGACGGCATTATTCCTCGCGCTTGCATCGTACTGCTTGCGGTTACTAATAAAAATGTATTTTTCGGAGGACTGTGTACGGTGGTCATGGATTTGACGAGCGGATGAAAAGAGGGAAAGGTTTGTTGATATAATTTTTAAGGAAAAAGGAGGAATTCCTCATTGGTGTACATGGGTAAAGGTGAGTGGTGACTGACGATGAAATATATTTAGATAAAAAGAACATGACGCATGCTCATGACATCACCGAGGCAGGATGGCGAACTGGAACTATATCGACCTGATTCTCAGTATCAGATGAATGTAGTGTTAACCGATAGAAGGCAGTGGAAGGCAAGGAAATCGAGTCCAAAAGCCGATATCAAATGCCTGATACTATTAGTCTATATCAGTTTCATGTGTCTGATACTTTTGCGTACCTGACACAAACTATAAGGTTTATACAGAATCATCTAATCGTAATTTTAGTAAGCTTGCGTATTCTTTCTACTTCTAATTACAATAATAAGTTAAATATCAGAAATCATAACTTGGATTACGCATCTTAAACATTTTACTATTTGGAAAGCGTCTGAGTAATTAATATAATTATTATACAAATACAATTAATATTTTATTCTATGAAAAGTTCTCGACTAATATAATTAGTTATGCATATATTTTTCTTGACATTCTTGCCTTTTTTGAATGTCAGATTACGCTCAAGCAAAACAGTAAAACAATTTTACTGTTTAATCAAGATTGCATAATAGATTACAAAATATAACGCATATCTTGTGAAATTATATAGTATAGTAAACTCTCATCTAACATCGGGGATCTTTTATAAATAAAAAAAAAAACAGAATATAGAAATATACTATATGAATTTTATCTCCCGTTTTGAAGCCACACTATCATTACTTTGGGTTGTACCTCCTAATATAATGAGAAATAATATTTCAGGCCAAATAATGTGAGCGATGTCTGAACTGGTATACCCTGCTCCAAATTTCAGCACTACGCCAGCAACCCAAGATATCAGGTTTAACACATATGTCCATATACATGGCGAATATTAGAATGCGTTTCGAAACGGAAACCCGAATTCTTAAGATGATGACACTGCGACCCACATAATTTTAAATCAGAACAATGAAATGTTAAACATTTTGTAAATTCACTTTTAAAGCATTTCAGTCAGAATTTTCGTTATGCACACACCAGAAAGTAATTAATATTAGTTCATATAAAAGTATTAACTTTCAATGTCTACTCATTAGAGGGTAATTAAATTAATTGTTCCTTTTATGTTAATTCCACATGGAAGTAACCAACATAACAAAAATCTGGTATATTTTCCCGTTAAATGATTTAATATTAATAATAAATTATATCTAGTGTGAAGATCAAACAAACATAATAAAATGACGTATCCTCTATATTTAAAAGCCTTTATTTAAAAATGATCGAAAAGTAATTCTAGTTAGTTTCCCGAAATGGCCTTTCTCGCATTCCCCTTCCAAAAGATAAACACGGTTGCAGCTGTTACTTGAGAGTAATTCCCAAAACATATTACTTCACTGCAACCAGTTAGATTTGTTGGTAGCATTTGCAATAAAACTGCCCATTGTCAAGGTGGGTAACTAAATTGCTTTTTACACCCAACCTCTTTAAAAAGAAACGCTGAGTAAAAAAGAAGCAAAAAATCTGCAAATGTGCTCCGTGACTTACTGGAAGAAATGCGGCTGAAAACTCGCGTTAGTTGAAGCTCCCTATTTATAAAAGAGAATTTAATGCGAATCGGAAACGCAGGGCATTCCACGAGAATGCCGTTTAGCGTTAATTTCACATTCGCACGTCAAGCGCGCGGCACCTGATGTGTAAGATGTCATTTCATAGAGCAGTATTTTAAAAGTAGCTGTTAAAAAAATTACATACTTAACGACTGTGGAAGTTCTGAGACAAATATTCCTTCCGCAACGTCATTAATTACTAGCTAATTAATAAATTTCGGAATATTTAACATTAAGGGACTATCACGTTTTAATTCCTTAAAAGTTTAAAAATAATTAATTCTGGTAAGTGAAGGAGCGAAGCTTCTAATTTTTAAATTCCGAAATTTATCTTCAAACTAGGTCAAATATTTTATTTCTAAATTATATATTATTATAATAATTTATAAATACAATTTTTTTCATTACAGGGTGTTTATTTTCTTCCGCAAAATCTTCTTATTTAATCTTCATGCTGCTAATTTTAAGCTATCATTCAGATATAACGCCTATTTTAGGCAGTGTAGACAACCTTTTTAAAGGGATTTCTGTATGCTGCAATTCATCATTGTATCAAAGAATGATAAATACATAAACCCGTGGAAATCACGAAATCCAACTGAAAATCAACTCATTTCAATCCCGCACAAATGGCAGCGACATTTAGAACTCAATCGAAATTAATTCACGGGGAGTCTAGTTTCATCACCTTCTCATTTTGTTAATTTGGGGATGATGAACGTTGTAATTTTAAATTGAAATCAAACCATTTGTACCTTAGAAGTCGGAGTCTCAGCAAAGGGGGAATATTTAATTATTTTACAGACACTAGGTAACTGTGAAATTTTTTTTATAATATTAAAAGTCTATGATATATACGAATTATTCAGCGAATGGTTTATATATATATATATAATATATTGTAGATCGAAAAGAGAAATCTCTGTCCTGCCTAGGCAAATTGGTTAAAGCAATAAATAAGCCTCAAATATTAAAATAAGTTTTGTGATCATAGCAAAGTAGCCTCAATTACAAACGACCCGTATGTAAGATATGATTCATCATAACTGATGGAACAATAGACCATTCCACATGACTTAGAAAAGTGAAGATCTTCATAGTCAGGTAGATTCTCCTTCTCAAGCACGAGTTGCTCTCCTACAAGTATGTGATAACCATCAGGAAATAGTCCATAAGAAATAAGAAAGGATCACGTTATAAGTGATGGGACAACAAACTATTCAGCATCCATTAGGGAAGTGAAAATCTTCATATTGAGTCCGGTAGCTTCTCCTTCTCGAGCTGGAGTTGCTCTCCTGGAGGTATTTGCCCCTCAGGGGCTCACCTACTACAGGTGAGTACGGGTGTCCCAATCCCGAGGTACCCAGGGATCTTTACTCCCTTTATGATTTACTCTCGACTACGCTTTCTGCTGTCTCCTTTTCTTTCTTTCCCTCGAGGGTAGGCAAGGGAGCTCTCCATGAGAAGCTATCGCCGCTCTGTTTGCTTCTTGCTTCTCATGGACTGCCAAAAAACCCCACGTGTTGGTCGTGGGTGGCGACCCATTAGACGGGTGGTACATTTCGGTCCCCGATGTATCAATCGGCCGGTATCCTAGGCACATGACTGGGCTGCTCAAGGGGATCAAGCGAAGGGGTTACTCCTTGGGCTTGGCGTTAAGGGTGGTCACTGTCCCCGGGTAATTCCGAGCTTATAGGTAAACGATTAGCACTATGGTAAGTACCGAGGCTGGAAGTGCCCAGAGCCGGTGGCTGCCATCCCTTGTTGGGCTCCGTGGTGGGCGGTGCCGTTGGGCCTGAACCCCCATCAATATCGTATGGGCAAAAAAAAAAAAAAAAAAAAAAAAAAACTTTGCTCCCTTCAGTGGGCAACAGAAGTACTTTAACATTTTTGAAAAACCTTTTGACAAATTCTTTGTTATGAAACGCATTTCTGAAAACAATGAAACATTTAATAGTGTCTCACCATTTCTAGTAGAAAAAGCAATGACAGGAGCACTTGGAGAAGTTGTATCAACTCGGAAACTTCGCTCTGGCGACTTACTTGTAGAAGTCGGTAGTCGCAAACAATCTCAGCAAATAATTAAACTGAAGGCATTAGCATCTATAATTGTTAGTGTAAGCGCTCATTAGACGCTTAATTCTTCAAAAGGCGTTATAACCTGTCGCGAGCTATTCAACGACACCTTGGATAAAATTACAGCAGAATTGAAACCCGAAGGAGTGACGCATGAACGCCGTATAACAATTCGGCAACTTCTTCCTACAAAACACTTTATTTTGACATTTAATAGACCTAAATTGCCAGAACGGGTAAAAGTGGGCTATATGAGACTAGCCGTGAGGCCTTACATACCAAATCCTCTCCGGTGCTTTCAGTGCCAACGATTTGGACACTCGAAATGCAACGCGGGACTCTCACTTGCGCCCGGTGTGCAGTAAAAGGCCACGAAATCAGCAGTGTTCCTCTGAAGAAAAATGTGTGAATTGCAATGGTAACCACACTTCATTTTCTAGATCTTTTCCACGATGGTTGATGGAGAAACAGATTCTAACAGTTAAGCATAAAGAAAATGTCTCGTATTCTGAAGCTAGCCGTAAAGTTAATGTCCAGACACCGACACCTGGTCCGTTTTGCAAAAACAGTTTTGTGCAAATTGCTCTTGCACTAATTGTGTTAAAAATATCAGTGAAAGTAAACCGCCTGTGAAATCAGATTCAGATACTGAAAAGTCTGTAACTAGTGCTCCTGAAACTGGAAAACCTGAGATAGTTCAACGCAAACGGAAATCGAATAAATCACTAAAACTTAAGCTTTCGAAACGTGGCGTTTCCGAAAAACAGCTTTCTCAAAAGATAAAAGCATCAAGTTTACATAACTTTGTCGCTCTGGGACTTGCGAGTCAGGGTATAGTCCAAAAGGATCTATCGTCCATTTTCAGTGGCGTGCCCAAAAGTCCCGAACTTATCGCACTACATCCATCCGAAGAAGAGGATGAAATCCAAATGAGTTGCGATTTATCGACAACTCTAACTAATGTCTCTAATACCTCTCATGCAACCTTTCTTGGAACTGTCTTGGCACTCGGTCCAAGCTACTGTGGCAGTTCAAGTACATGTACGAACATTAATTACAGTCTGTTGTGTTTAACCACCACCAATCTGTTGTGTTATTTACCACCTAATGATTCAATCAGTCAAAAAGACCTTGATAGTTTAGTAGCGCAACTTCCAGCACCATTTATATTACTTGGTGATTTCAATGGCCATAGTACCTTGTAGGGTTCGCATAGCACAAATTCTCGTGGGCGACAGATTGAGCAATTCATCACTAATAATGCTCTCTGTCTGCTAAATAATGAAGGGAAAACGTACTTCCACGAACCAGGGACTTCGACGTAATTTTCTACTGGATACCAAGTCACGTTGGAATCTATGGCAATGAGCTTGCAGATCAGGCTGCAAAATTGGCTACAATTCCTCTTGAATTTCGTGTTCCCTTCTGTGATATTTCGGGATATATCAAACAATATATCTATGAGGAGTGGCAGAAAGTTTAGGACACGCAGGTTGATAACAAATTACATGCTATTCAACCAAAAATAAATAATCGGTCAGTTTTACAAAATCGATGCGCAGATGTAAAATTAATTCGTCTACGAATCGGACACACAAGATATACGCATAGACATTTACTGTTTGGTGAACGAGCCCCTCATTACACATATTCTTATTCAATGCCCTAATTTTACTTCTGATCGTTTAACTCACTTTCATTCGCCCATTTTAAATTTACAGGACTTGGTGGGTGAGAAACCTCACTCAAAATTTTTTGACTTTTTAAAAGCCATTGGTTTTTTTCATAGTATTTAAAATTGAGATTTATTTTTATTCTTGTGACAAATTATTATATATCATATATCTTCTCGACTTTTGACGTTTTACAATGCATCTTTCTTTTATTTACACATTTTATAACGGAACTGTTTAAAAATCTTTGTGAATGGCGCAGCTTGTCCTAAATTGGACCTTGTGCCAAAAACCCATACCATACCATATCATACCTGTTGATGATGACGTGCGATTCTTGGGAGTGATTTTTGACAAAAGACTCACTTTCCTTCCGCATGTTCTATATCTGCGGAAGAAGTGTGAGAAATCTCTTAATATCCTAAAAGTGCTGTCAAATACTTCTTGGGGTGCCGATCGCCCATCCCTTCTCCGAATATACCAAGCCCTTATTTTATCCCGTATAGATTACGGTTGCATGGTATATGGTTCTGCACACCCTTCTGTTTTGCACAGGCTTGATACGATGCATCATTTTGCCCTGAGAATTTGCTCTGGTGCTTTCCGCACATCACCTGTAGAAAGCTTATATGCCATCTGCAATCAAATGCCTCTAGATCTGCGACGTCGGAAATTAATTACACAATATTATTTCCGAGTGCAGTCGATTCCGAAACACCCTGTTAGGCAGTTGTCTCTACCAGTTGGTCTTCGGAGACTATATGATGCACGGCCCTCTCACATTCTTCCCTATTGTGAGAGAGTAAAAATTCTGCTGAATGATTCGGGACTCCATGAGGTTACAATTCAACCTATTAATTGCTTTTCTTTCCCACCTTGGGATACTCCAAATTTCTCATTCTTGAACCCGTTTATGGGATTTTACAAATGCACAACAGCACCTATTATCTTTCAGAAGCTCTTTAAAGATCATCGCAGCCGGTATTATTCGTGCACAGAAGTATTCACTGATGGGTCAAAATCTAATAGTCATGTTGATAGTGGTGTTGTTTTACCTACTCAGACATATAGCTACAGTTTGCACACATCATTCTCTGTTTTGACTGCTGAATTGGTTGCAATAACATATGCCCTTGAAGTGATTTCAACTTCTTGTACACGCGCCTTTTGTATCTACACTGACAGCAAGAGTGCTTTGGAATCCCTTTCCAACTTCAATAATCTAATGCATCCGGTTGCTTTGGAAACCCTTATTTTTCTTCAGTTCCCTTGAAAACAAAGGGTTCAAAATTCTATTCTGCTGGGTTCCGAGCCATGTCGGAATACCTGGAAATGAAACGGCAGATACTGCAGCAAAATCCTCAAGCACTTTTCATGAGCGAGCGCTTCCGCATGGCGATGCAAAGACATCTTTTGCTCGGCACGTTCACATGTTGTGGCAACGATTTTGGGATCAGCAGATTTCTAATAAGCTACATTCTCTAGACCAATGATTCGCTTATGGCTTACCATCCCAGTGCGTGGGATTGATGTAAAATTAATTCGGCTCCGCATTGGTCATACACGCTTTAGCCATAAACACCTTTTATTTGGTGAACCATGTCCAAAATGCACGACATGCCATACAGTTTTAAGTGTACGTCATATTTTAATCGATTGTCCTGTTTTTAATAATCAACGGTTACGATTTTTTAATACAGTGTCTATAGACATGCTTTAACTACTGGGTGAGAAACCTCACTCTAATATTTTTAAATTTCAGCAGACCATTGGTTTGATGCATTTTATTTAAGTTTTGTTCAATTTGGAATCTTTTTTGTGTGTCAGCAATTTATGAACTTTTACTTTTTTCGTGGATGTTTTTTAAATACCGTTTTAATGCATCGGCTTGCGATTGGAATTTTTAACCTCGCCTAATTTTTAATCGGAATAACCTGTTTAAATATCTTTGAAATGCTTCTTACCATTTGATTGGCGCAGCATGGCCAGATATGGCTTTTGCGCCAGAAAACCTAAACAACCAAACCAAACCAAACCTGGAGGTATTTGATAATCACAAGACTCTTCCTGGCTCGGAATTCTATCTAAATTAAATCGTTTGGTAGCTGCGAATATCAATTTAGATATTCATCACAAGCTGTCATTCAAAATATTATTTTCTTAAAATTGTTTACGCATGCATTTAAATAACGTTATTTGTCGTACATTGTAAATTGTACATTTCCAAATTAACATTTTGTGTCTTTAAAATCCCGACTTTCAATGGTAAAGCCCAATATATTTATGTAAAAGACAGTGTTTCTACCATCTTTTTTTATATTTAAAAATTATATAAAAAACCTAATGTGGGTGGCACAGAAATCTGTCTTATTACATGTTGTTGAAAGACAACAGTCAGCTTTAAACAAATCCCTATACGAACCTTCCAGGCTGCTTCATTGAACAATTTATAACTGCATTTAATCTAATGCTTCACTTATTAATGAAGCTGAAAAATATTATTAGAAATACTCTGGAGCGCTCTCAAAGTACGCTCTTTACTCATGGGAAGAAGATGTAGAAGAATTCAAGAAATAGGCGTCCAACAATATTTCATCTATCGCGGAAATAAACTGAACCATTGCCGAAAGGCTCTGATTTGTCAATGGAAATGGATGACCATACTTCGAAACTATGACAAAAAGAGTTTGTGCATTATATTAAAACTCGAGACTTATTTTATGACATGAATTTCATTTCCGTACAAATGTTTTATTTTTAATAATTTTTTCATGCCATTCACATTTTTTTAATGTGCTCATGAATTTACAATCATCCGTCAAAATATTAAATCGCGTACTTTTGCCAATACAAAAATTTTAGACATTCATTCCGAAGCAGGATTTTGAACTCCGTTTTTCGTTGTGTATACACTTTTTACATACACGCGTTATAATTTGCTTTGATTTTTTCAATCAAATTTATTTTAGATTTTTTTTATAAAATAGCTAATTGATTTTTTTTTTTTATAAATTGCATTTCCGCATTAATAATGTTAATAGCCTAAAAATCAATCTAGGCGAACAAGGTGACAGTCAAAGGCGGCCGGTAATTCCGAATGCTTAAGATAATGAAAGAAACGAACTGGAGATCCCATCACGGTGAAAGACAAATGAGAATATGTTTAGAAAGTTGTCGCATAATTCAAGGGGAAAAAACATTTAATTTTTATCATAATAAAACGTTTTTATTTTATAATGAGACAGACAACATAATGTTTTATTTTATTATGAGGTAGAAATTTTTATTATGGACAGACAGTGATACATTTATACTGCTTTAGTTATTTCCATACTAATATTTTCTACTGCACAAAACGTTTCTTACATTTTTTGCAAAGTTTTATGAACGGATACATATGTGAAAGAGCGATATTTAAAGACATAAAGTGATGTCGTAACTTTTTCGAAAAATACTGTATGTCAAACTTGACTCCGGTCTTTTTCCATACCATCAAGTGCCAAGTGTATTTTTTTTTTTTTTTGACCAGACACGAGGTGATAAGATTCATGTATCATTTGCAGCCTCCAGGCGCTGTCCGGCTGGACTTTAATCTGCTCCACAAACTTTGACAGTGATTTGAACGCTGTCCAAGGATAGGACTGAAAAATCATCGCGGGTTTTAACAAGAAACTAGTTGTACATTGAAGTTGGAGTTGCATTAAAGTTGTTTCGGGAATTCCCTCCCTCTTCCTCTAACCACGTCTCAGCTTGAGAATATAAGATACGAATCCTTCTAAAGGTAAACTTCCAAAATTTTCTTCTTGTGGATTTGGTCGGCTGTCATTTGTCAAGCTCAGTTTTGGAATTTTCTGTAAATGTACAGTATTGATGGAAGAATGCCAAATTTCATAAAAAAACTGAACATTAAAAGTATAATTCTATTAATTTAAATCAATAAAAAATAAACTTATAATCTCTCAATTTAGAAATTTTTTCTGACTCTTATCTTGAATAATGGCGCTTTGCAAGGAGATACATATTTGAGGGTTTTTTTTTATTATTATTTTAATGAGATAAAATATTATTTGCATAGAATTTAACTGACTTAATCTAGTTTGTCGTCTTTCCGAATAATTTATTTTTTATTTCTGTTTTAGCTGTGACAATTTTTCAGTGGAAAGCTTTATATGAATTTCTATTTACTCTTTCATATCAAGAATTTATTGACATGTAACTTTTTTCAATTTTATTTAAATAAGAAAGAATAATGCAGAAAAAAAAAAACCTTTTTAATTCTTTGAGTAAAAATACTTCATTGAAAGCTATTATGGGCAGCATCATTACCTGAATGACGGAATTCCTTCGTGCTCTTGTGAATGTAACCAAAAAAATTATCGAAATATAAAGGTAGGCCGTGGTGGCCTGGTGGTTAGGTTTCGACGTTGGGACCGAAGTATTCAAGTTCCAAGAACCCATTCAATCAAAAAGTCGTCTGGTGAGTTAAATCTATTGGAGCCCAATGCCCAATGCCGGCGAGATGCCTCCAGCTGCACAAACCACATTTATGAGATGATTTTGACACAAATCATTTGTACTGTATAAGATTTTCACTTCAGTTCGTCAAAGTAGGAAGTGTCTGTCCAGCCGGGCACTTATAATTAAAACACAAAATCGAAAGGCACTAGATAAATTAAATTAGACGCGAGATCTTCACAAATGAAAAAATTGTTTATGGCCATTATATCAAAATTTTAAATATATATCAAATTTTCAAACAAATGAGTCGATAAGAAAATATACCGTTCAAAACTTTCATATTTGATTTTTTCAGAAGCTTAACACAAAATATCAGGGGTTTTTTTTCCAAAATGATTCCTTTTTTTTTTTTTTTAATTTTCTTTATTTCTCGGGATTTTTCTTCTTTATTTTGCACATCATTTGAATTGCATCTATTCACTTACATTTTATAAATTTACAAAATTCTTAGCATGCATTTCATATTTTTTTCTGATAGTTTCCTTTACATCGAATGAAATCTTCCTTGAATAAAACATTTGAAAGTATTTTTTATATGCAAACAAAAAGTTATTTTAGTCCTTCGCTATAAAACTGTTTTTAATTGTTTATGCAGATTAAAATACTATCAGCCTTTGCTGATCAGCTACTTCAATGGGATAGTTGTTTGCGAAAGATTCATTTGTATCTTTTACTCATAATTTAGTCAAAATAGGTTCTTCAGCAAATTATTTTTATCCTTCAGATTTATGCTTTAAACAAAACACTACTCAATAAAAGGGAAAACGAAATTTCTCATCTTAATGAATGAAAAAATGTACAAAAGTGGAAAGATATATTTTCAGCAACAGTGAAAATATTTTTTAAAATATAATAAAGAATATTTAAATATGAATTAAAATTAGACAAAGAATTCCAGCAACTGAATTTGTATTGTGGTAAAGATTTTTTTTTTAATTTGATGATAATTAAAAAATTACTTTTCTGCTATATTTTTGAAATTATTGAAAGAATTATTGAATTTTTAATTAAATTTCTAATTAAAATTTTAAAAAAACACTCCGCTGTGTGTATTTTCACCTTCCAAAATATATGCATATCTGGCAAATTTGGTTATTCTTTTTCAAACATTCTTTCATTCTGAGAGACATTTTGTCATATAGAGAGAAACATTTATTTTTACTTCACGCAGTATAGAGGAAGTATTGTAATTGTCAAAAAATTGAGGTAGAGATTTTGACAAATCCCCACGTTTCAGGCATTCTTGATTCCAAGAAATACGTTTTTAGCATTATTCTACACGAAACTCAAAAACACTTTGAAAGAGATTTGGGACTTATGGCAATATATGTAGATTTTTATCAATCTTTGAACTCATAGGAAACGTGATTGTTTTGGTACATGTGAACTTGATAAATTAAAAACGCAAAACGCTAAATTGATAAAATTTGGTGCGTGATGAGTCGAACCAAATCAGTCAAAGGATTGAACTCTATTGTCAAATGATTGACTATGGATTGGCCCGCGCTTCAGCGTGAGCGTGAAGACAACAATCCATAAATGCAATGACTTAAATCAATGAAATTCAATATATTTTGTGACTACATCTGTAATTCCGCGTCAAAATTTGGTGCCAGTAAGTCTGCAAATAATAGTCTTCTATTGGGTGCAACAATTGATCAAATTAACTTCTGATGCTTTAGTAATATGATGATGAGTTGTAATTTTACTTTTTTTCTGGACTAACTGAAGACATGTAATAAAATGTATTTTACTTTGCATTCGATTTTATTTTATTATACAAATATCCATAACTTGTAACGGACCTTGCTTTGCATATTCAAAAAGTGCCACAGAAACCAATCGCCTTTCGGCAGTGGAGTCGAAGCACACGAGATACAAGCAAGGGAGGAGATGTATTGTCAGACAAGATAATTCTGATCCTTTTATGTCATTTCATTGGGCTGATGCTGGTTTCATTTATAAATGGGAAACAGATTGCCTCACGCGTGATGGCGGTGGGAATTAGGCAATTGTTCCGGGCAGGCAGAATTCATAATTCGACGGAGGGTGCCAATTAGGGCTTTACTGCGCAATAAACCTTCAAAAGATGAATGGAATTCTGATGCAATTAGGGATTTCGAAATCATCGGCCGAGGAACGATGCACTTGGCGCCATTCAATCCGGATTATCGTTTTAGAGCACTTGGTAACAAACACATTGCATGTCATCGAATTCTCGAGTAGAACAGCCGAAAGAGAGGAGCGTCATTGACACCATTGAAATCAGTTGCGATGTTAAGAGAGAAACTTGCTCGGAGGGTAAAATAAATTTAGGATGAATTAAAGAAGTTGAAGGCTAAATTTAAAGTAGTAAAAAGTAAAACTACACTTTTAATGAATTAATTGAAAAATGTAATTAATTTTCAGTTACTTGAAATAATCGCTTCATTTAAATATAAGTTTCGAAAAAAGTGAAATAAAGTAACGCCATCGCGTATGCACATGTACACTATGTTTAAAAACTCTCATATTTCAGGATAACTGCGAGCACAAGCCCAGTAAAAGTGCATGAAAATAAAATAGTAACATTAAATGTAAAATTCTTAAATACCACTATAATCTTGTTTTGGACTGACACTGGATGAATGAGAAATGAATGACATGTGCTTAATAAGATATTGCTTGTCAAAGTTAATGAAGCTTGGTGAAGGCACTACTTATTTCATGGATTGCATGAAATAATCATTGATCATGTGCTAAAACATAAAGCGAAACTTATTGAAATTAAATGGTGTCATTGCATACACAAAAAATAACATAAAAACATAACATGAAAACTTTAGCATTTGCTTTAGATGCTTTGGGTGTATTTATTTTCTGGAATTCCTTTCAGATCGTAAATACAACAGAATTTAATAAAAACATGTCCTTTGTTGGTATTTAGATGGGACCTGTAAGTGGAAAAAATGCTAGGGCAACTTTCAAGCAGATATTTAACTTTCTCGTATACAAAACATATGAAAGTAAACCTCAAAATATCTGAACTCAATATTTTGACGAATCGCCAAATTTTAGACCTTTCTGACTTCAAAAAACTTAATTTTGGTAAATATCTCTCTGTGCCAAAGATAACTCAAAAACGCTTGGAGCTATCCGGACGAAATGTGGTGTATGGTTTGTAAAAACTATACACCACAATCATAAAAAAAAACCATACACACTATTTTTGTAGATTTCTGTCAAATTTTGAAGGAACTCTCTTCAGAGGAAGTCTGTCAAACCAGCTGCTCAGTTGCAAGTTAACTACAAAATGAAGTGGATAAAATTTAAACACATTTAACATCCATAATGTAGACATCGGTCAAATTTTGAGCCAAATCCACCATGACGTTGAACGTCTGTCGGTCTGTACTTTCAGAAATATTTAAACTCGATAACTTGAAAACGTAGGGACTTAAACGTATCAAATTTTATATGTGATTTTGTGACTCTTTTTGTGTAAAATTTTGGTTTCCATGAGTTGGAAGAAAACGCGTCTAAAACACAAATTTGCTTCCTGGATACTATCGATCGCATTCCAGGGATTCATTGTCTAACATCTCACGATAGATTCAGGAAAAACGGTCAATATTGCTAACTATTGTATGGTAATGCCGGTCAAGGCATTCTGTATGATATAACTTTTATTTGAAAGTACGCGAGAAACCATTTTCACTGCTTATAAAGCAGAATTCTCTAAATTTGTATCCTATAAATTCATATCCCTCAGGGGCTCACCTACTATAGGTGAGTACGGATGTCCCAATCCCGAGGTACCCAGGGATATTTACTCCGTTTCAGTTCGCTCTCCTCTGCGTATTCTGCTTCCCCTCAGGGGCTCACCTACTATAGGTGAGTACGGGTGTCCCAATCCCGAGGTACCCAGGGATCTTTACTCCCATTGGGTTTACTCTCCTCTGCGCCTTCTGCTGTCACCTTTGTTTTTTCTTTCTCTCTACGGCAAGCGAGGGAGCTCTCCATGAGAAGCTGTTGCCGCTCTGTTTGCTTCTTGCTTCTCATGGACAGCCAAACACCCCACGTGTTTGCCGTGCGTGGCGACCCATTAGACGGGTGGTACATTTCGGTCCCCGATGTATCAATCGGCCGGTATCCTAGGCACATGACTGGGCTGCTCAAGGGGATCAAGCGAAGGGGTCACTCCTTGGGCTTGGCGTTAAGGGTGGTCACTGTCCCCGGGGGTGACTCCCAGCGTATAGGTTCCGGCTAGCGCCATGGTTAGCGCCGAGGCTGGAAATGTCTAGAGCCGGTGGCTGCCATTACTTGTTGGTCTCCGTGGTGGGCGGTGACATCGGGCCTGAATTTTTGTCTTTTTTGCATGGGTCTTCCTTCACACACCGAATCCGACAAGTCAATTAACGTTGCACAAACTGAGCTTTCGAAATTTCTTCCAAAATTTTTAGTTGTACATGGTAAAGACGATAAACTTAAAAACATGTCACCTTTTTTGATACAAAAGTATATTCAAAGTACTGCTGGAAACGTCTCATCTGTAAAGAAGCTTAGATATGGAGATTTGTTAATAGAGACTGCGACGCCGAAACAGTCAGAGCAACTTCTAGCCATAAAGAATTTTGGTGATGCTCCAATAGAAGTATCTGGCCATAAAACTCTGAATTATACCAGTGGTGTCATATCTAGTATGGACCTTACTATGGTTAGTGATGAAGAATTTGTTTCCGAACTGCAGTCATTTAGAGTAACAAGTGCACGCCGTATAACATTGAAAAGCGATGGTAAAATAATTCCAACCAAGCATGTTATTTTGACATTTGCTACTCATGTGCTTCCCAGAAAGATAACAGCTGGGTTTATAAGTTGCGATGTGCGTCCTTTTGTGCTAAACCCGATGCGTTGTTTTAAATGCCAGAGGTTTGGACATACAAAAACTAGCTGCCGCGCTTCTTCCTCTCGCTGTCCACAATGTTCTGAAATTGGCCATGATGACACTCCATGCACAAAGCCCCAAAAATGTGTTAATTGCAACGGTAGTCATCCTGCTTATACTAAATCCTGTCCCAAGTGGAAAATTGAAAAAGAAATCCAGACCATTAAAATTTCTAGAAATATCTCTTTTGCAGAAGCTAGGCAAATAGTTGAAAAACGAACTCCAAAGGAAAATCTCCCATACAGTACAGCTTTAAAAAGAACGATTTGTTCAAGCATGCAAACTGAACCGATACAAATTCAAGAAAACAGTTGTCCATCGCAAACAATCGCGAAGCCTTTTCCCTCTCCATCAAATGAGGAATACATTACCATCAAACTGAAAGATTGGCTCGAAATAATAAAATCTAACAAGTCTTCCATAACTAAAGAAAAACACATTACAAAAAACCAAAAAACTTTAAAATTTGTTCCACAAATTAAAAAGAAAAAAAGAATCTTTCCATTCAAAACCAAAATGAACAGAAAGAAAAGATAAACGTAAATAGTAAGGATGTTGAGTTGGAAATTCATCCATCCGATGAATCTCTCAGTGAAATGGACCTGAGCGATGAAGCTAGAGTAATCCAAAAGTTTTTAAATCTAAATTCTTCAGGAAACCGAGATGACAAATATTAATTTAGTTTCTTGGAATTGCCACGGTTTTCGAGCTCATAAAGAGGATATCAAATCTATTATTAACAAATATCAACCAGTTTCCTTGGGGATACAAGAAACATGTTTGACTCCACGTGTCTCTCCCAATCTTAAAAACTATGTCCTTCAAAGAAAAGATAATGAACAAAATTCTAGAGCATCTGGCGGAGTTGCATCTTTAACTTTACGTCATTTGCCAAGTAATGACGTTGTTTTAGACACAAATTTACAGGCAATTGCTGTCCAAATTCAGTTGAAAAATCTAACAACAATTTGCTATTTATATCTGCCCCCAAATGACTATATATTGAACAACGACATTTGAATCAATTAATAGAACAGTTGCCAGAACCTTTTTTTCTCCTAGGTGATTTAAACGGACATAATCCTATTTGGAATAATGATGATATCAACACTAGAGGAAGGCAAATAGAAAAACTAATTGATGATCATTGTCTCTGTATACTTAATGACAATAATCCTACTCACTTTCACCAAGCTAGCAAAACATTCCACACGATTGATCTTGCACTTTGTTCTCCTTCCCTTGCCCCTTACTGGAAATTTTCCGTAGACTCAAATTTATACAACAGTGATCACTTTCCTATTGTATTGACGTACATGCACATTGATTTTTTATTTCCTAAAAGACCTGTGAGATATAATGTTAGTAAAGCAAACTGGCCTTTGTTCAACTCAATATGTCAACTTACACCAGATATGATTGATGAAACGTCTATTGATTTGGCAGTCAAGCTTGTAACCGAACATATAATTGCAGCAGCAGATATCAGTATTCCCAAAACATCGGGGAAAATACCAAAGCTATTCAAACCGTGGTGGAATGATAAATGTGAAAACTGTAAAAGAGCACTAGACAAAGCATGGAATACCTTCAGGAGATACCCTACCACCCAAAATCTCATTAAATTTAAAAGAGCAAAATCTGAATTTCGTAGAATCCGACGAAATTGGTCAGGAGCAATCCTTTCACTCGTATGTCAATTCCATTCAAGGACAAATACCTTTTAAAATCATGTGGGACAAAGTAAAAAAGATTTTTGGCTGTTACACATATACAGATAAAAATACCTTTTTAAAATTGAAAGGAAGAGTAATTTCTAATGCAAAAGAAATTGCTAATCTAATTGGACAAACTCTTTCTAATATATCGAGTGAAGAATTTTATCCAGAAGATTTTATTGCTTTTAAAAAGCAGACAGAGAAACAAGCATTAGATTTTCTACCTTCATACGGGGAGGAATATAATACTACTTTTAAGTTTCATGAATTGAAAATTGCATTAAAAAAATCCCATTCTACATCACCGGGACCTGATAGAATACATTATGATATGTTGAAACATCTAGGTGATTCGTCATTGCGGGTACTCTTAACTTTATTTAACAGAATTTGGATAGAAAGAGTCTTCCCAACCAACTGGCAAAAAGCAATAATAATTCCTATTCTAAAACCTGGGAAAGATCGGCAAGATCCCTCTAATTACAGACCAATAGCCCTTACTAGTTGCCTCAGTAAACTAATGGAACGTATGGTTAGTCACCGACTGATGTATGTCTTAGAAGAGAAAAACTGGATTTCCTCTTTCCAAAGCGGTTTTCGCAAAAAGAGAAGTACATTAGATAATTTACTAAAACTAGAGACTGCTATCGGAGAGGCTTTTGTAAGCAAAAAATATCTTATATCTATTTTCTTTGATATGGATAAAGCCTATGACCGAACCTGGCGTTATGGCATTTTGAAAGATTTATTTAACTTGGGTTTAAAAGGGAATCTACCAATTTTTGTACAAAACTTTTTGAGGGCAAGGATCTTTCAAATTCGTGTTGGTGATATTTTATCAGATACTTTCATTCAGCATGAAGGTGTTCCTCAGGGTAGCGTACTAAGTGTTTTACTGTTTATCATAAAAATAAATGGGATTGTTTCGAAAATCTCACCATTTGTACATACTTCACTTTATGTCGATGGCATCCAGATCCATTGTGCTAACGAAAGTTTGGATTTCATTCAACAACATTTACAAACATCCATAAACAATATGATAGACTGGGCTTTGAAAAATGGATTTGTTTTTTCTCCTCAGAAAACAGTTAGTGTTCACTTCTGTAAGCGACGTGGCCTTCATGCAGATCCAGAGCTTCGACTGAATGAGTCGGTCATTCCCACAGTTAGTGAGAAAAAGTTTTTGGGCGTGATATTAGATAATAAACTAACATTTCGCTCTCATATTCAAAACTTGAAAAGAAAATGCTTTCAAACGCTAAATATTATAAAAGTCCTTTCAAACACCTCTTGGGTAGCAGATAGAGCCTCTTTGATGAAGATATATAAATCACTGATACGCTCAAAGCTTGACTACGGGGCACCCATTTATGGCTCAGCTGCCAAATCCACCTTGAAATTGTTAGACTCGGTGCATAATCAAGGACTTCGTATAGCTACAGGAGCTTTTAGAACATCCCCAATTCAAAGTTTACAAGTCATAAGTGGTGAGCCCTCCTTGGAATTGAGGCGGAAACGACTTTGTTTATCCTACTTTTATAAAATTAAAAGTGTCGAATACCATCCACTGTGCAACAGGGTTCTTAATCCTATATACGGATCGTTATTCTCTAGGAGATTGTCTTTTACGCCAACTTTTGGATTCCGTATAGGAGAGATTTTACGAACATTCAAGACTGAAGACTTCCCGATTGCTGTAAACATTAGTGGTCCACCTCCATGGCAGGAGTCGTCTTTCAGTTTTGTAGATGATTTTATACACTTCCTGAAACCATCAACATCAGACGTGATGTTTCAGAAATGTTTTTATGAACATAGACAACAGTATCATTCTTTTCAACCTGTTTATACAGATGGTTCGAAATGCGGTAATAATGTTGGCTCAGCAGCAGTTTTTCGTAATGTAATAATATCCGAAAGACTTCACCCTTTCTGCTCTGTTTTTACATCGAACTTTATGCAATATATCTAAGCCTTCAAAAAATTGCAACCCCTCAGGGGCTCACCTACTATAGGTGAGTACGGGTGTCCCAATCCCGAGGTACCCAGGGATCTTTACTCCTTTTCAGTTCGCTCTCCTCTCCGCCTTCTGCTGTCTGCTATGTCTTTCCTTCCCTCGACGGCAAGCGAGGGAGCTCTCCATGAGAAGCTTTCGCCGCTCTGTTTGCTTCTTGCTTCTCATGGACAGCCAAAACCCCACGTGTTTGCCGTGCGTGGCAACCCATGAGAAAGACGGCTGGTGCACTGTCTTCAATCGGCTGGTAGGTAGTCACCTTAGTGGCTAGTCTGCTAGGGATCAAGCGAAGGGGAGGACTCCTTGGGCTTGGCGTTAAGGGTGGTCACTGTCCCCGGGGGTAACTCCGAGCGTATAGGTTCCGGCTAGCACTAGGGTAAGCGCCGAGGCTGGGAATGGCCAGAGCCGGTCTCTGCCTTCCCTTGTTGGGCTCCGTGGTGGGCGGTGCTGTCGGACCTGAATTTAAATCAATGTCGTATGGGTAAAACCAAAAGGGCTCCCTTCGGTGGGCAACAAATTACTTCCAACACCTCAACAGCAACAAATTTTCCTACTTTTTTTGTAATTAAAAGATCATCGGACACTAATGAAACATTTCATTCTGTTTCTCCGTTTTTGGTGGAAAAGGCTATTACTAGTACTGTTGGTGAAGTCAAAATCACTAAAAAGCTCAGATGCGGTGATTTACTGGTCGAAATATGTTCTCGCAAGCAATCTCAACAAATTGTTAAAATGAAAGCACTTTCAAATATCCCTGTCACTGTTTCTCCCCATGCATCTCTGAATTCCTCTAAAGGAGTCATTTCCTGTGGGGAGCTGTTCAATGTTCCGATTGAAGAAATCACTAAAGAATTGCAAATACAGGGGGTGAGCCATGTACGGCGTATATCTATACGGAGAGATGGCCAGCTTCTGAACACTAAGCATTTAATTTTGAAGTTTACTTCCTCTAAATTACCAGATCACATAAAAGCCGGTTATATGCGCCTTGCTGTCAGACCTTATGTTCCCAATCCATTACGTTGTTTCAAGTGCCAACGCTTCGGGCATTCCAAATCTTCTTGCCGAGGGACTTTGACTTGTGCCCGTTGTGCAGAAGTCGGTCACGACAGTACTGATTGCATTGCTCAAGAGAAGTGTGTGAATTGCAAAGGGGAGCATACTTCTTTCTCTCGGAACTGTTTTGCCTGGAAGCAAGAAAAAGAAATCATTTCAACTAAAGTAAAAAACCAAATATCTTATCAAGAAGCCCGAAAATTAATAAAATCTAAAACTTCTACCGCTGGAAATGATTATGCTTCTGTCGTCAAAAAATTGTCTACCATATCGACCCAATGGGATCTAAATGATCTAAATTCTGGCACTAGTTTGAAACAGTCCGACTCTGCACAATCCAATCCAGTCCAATCAAATAATCTTCTAATACCTTCTCCACGCTCTGTTCCCCCAGTTTGTGAAGTCGTTTCTGCTTCACCTGATTTAACTGGTTTTAAACTTGTTACGCACACGAAAAAGGTGAAAAAGGCTTCTCCTGTTAAAACAAAAAATGTTAACAAGGCTGAAAAAATTTCAAAATTTTATGTCGTATCGCCTCGTGAAAATCCCAAAATAGCTTCTTCACAAAATACTTCAAATGCTTCTAAAATTTTTTCTCAGCCAACTGGTCATGAATGTGAAACTTATGTCCCATCCAGTGAAATGCCACGGGACCTTCATGAATTTAAAACAGTTACTTATAAGAAAAAGTATAAAGAACACAAGCAAAATTCTGAAAATGTATCCAGTTCTAAATTCTGGAAGACTTCACCTCGAGAAGTCTCCCAATCTATGCCAGTCACTAATTTTAGCTCTTCAACCATTAAATCCAAATTATATGATAAAATGGATGAAGCCAACTCTGTGATTGAAACTATGTCCACAGATAAACCCAACCAAAACACTGATAGCGAAATAGAATCTGATAATACAATAATATATAATCCTCATGAAACAATTGATGAAACACCACCTGCTCCGGAACTTTCTACCGATTCCAGCACAGTGGACAAAACTGTTTTTAGACAAAGTCTTCAAAAAAGTATGGTTCAATGGGTTGACCCAAAAAAATTTTACAGTCAACATTCAAATACACCTATTTATAAGAAATACATTAAAAAACATCGAATAAAAAGATTACAGTGAATTTTTTTTAACTTGATTTTGTAATATATTGTATCTGTTTGAACGTTATGAGATTTACATTTTCACATTTTCATGAATATTTTAATCTTTTAACATTTTTGGAAAATTTTCCTTTCTTGGATATAATTTGTTTTAAGAATACTGATACTGTTCATTATTTGACTTTCATTTTATAACGAGAACTTGTAATTTTAAATTGTATTGTATTTTTTAATACCATATGTCTAGCACAATGCAGTATTTATTTACCATACGCTTGGCGCAGTATAGCCAAACATGGCTCTTGCGCCAGAAAAATCCAACCAACCAACCAACCAACCAATCAAAAAATTGCAACGTCATCCCCCTCTAAATTTATTATATATACTGACTCTAAAAGTAGCATTGCAGCTTTTAAGAATGTGTCATCGGAAAGTCATCCCTTAGTTCTAAATAGTTTGCACATATATAATTCGCTAAAAAATAATTTCACGATTAAATTCTGTTGGATACCTGGGCATGTTGGAATTTTGGGAAATGAAAAAGCTGACAAGGCAGCAAAAAGCTCAACCCTGTTGAAGGAAAATTTTGTTCCATTATCCGATGCATTACAAGCAATAAAAATAATTCAAAGTAAATCCTGGCAAGCTACATGGGGAAAGCTATCTTCGAATAAACTTTTTCAAATACAGCCATCTATCAAGGGTTTCAAAAGTAAAATTCTGACTAGAAAGAAAGATGTCATCATCACGAGACTTCGAATAGGCCACACCTATTTGACCCAAAAACATCTTTTGCACTCTGATCCTGCACCACTTTGTGATAAATGCAATTGTGTTTTAACGATTAAGCATTTTTTTATGTGAATGCCAAGATTTTAGATCACAACGACAAGTTCATTTTGGAGCGACTATTTTTAACTTAAATGACATTTTAGGAGATAACCCTCATCCAAATATTGTTACTTTTTTAAAAGATATTCAAATTTTACATTATATTTAATTGTATCTACTTAAAATGTTTTAATTTTTAACACGAAAGCCATTTTTAACAAATGTTTGGCGCAGAATGATCAGATCTGGTCCTTGCGCCATAAAAACCAATTAACCAACGATCCCTGTAATTGTCAGTCCTCACACTTCATTAAACACATCTCAAGGCGTCATTACTTGCGGTGAAATATTAAACCTTTCTTTAGATTATATCCCCTCAGGGGCTCACCTTCTTTAGGTGAGTACGGGCTTCCCAACCCCGAGGTACCCAGGGATCTCTACTCCCTTTATGTTTATTCTCATCTACGCCTCCTGCTGTTTGCTTATTTCTTCCATCCCTTGATGGCAAGCGTGAGAAGCTGTCGCCGCTCTGTTTGCTTCCTGCTTCTCTTGGACAGCCTGAAACCCCACGTGTTGGCCGTGCGTGGCGACCCATTAGACGGGTGGTGCACTGTGGTCCCCGGTGTATCAATCGGTTGGTAGCTGGCCACCTGAGTGGTTAGTCTGCTTGGGATCAAGTGAAAGGGTCATCTTCTGGGGTTCTGCGTTAAGGGTGGTAGACGTTCCTGGAAGTGGCTCTTAGCGTATAGGTTCCGATTAGCATCAGGGTAAGCGCCGAGGCTGGGGATGCCTAGAGCCGGTGGCTGCCTTCCCTTGTTGGGCTCCGTGGTGGGCGGTGCCGTCGAAACCCGAATATGAATTGCACTTTGCATGGGTCTTTTCGAAACGTCTTTGTCCGGATATTCAATTACTGAAAATACTCCTTTTATCATCCTACATACTGACAAAACCTTCCATAAAGTCTCGCCTTTTCTCATTCAGAAACTTATTGCCTCAACCATTGGAGAAGTCAAAGATACTAAGAAACTGAAATCTGGAGATTTATTGATTGAAGCAGCCACAAAATCACAAATATCTGTACTTAAAAATTTGAAGTATTTAGGAGAATTTCCTGTTGAAACGTATGCTCATAAATCATTGAACTATTGCCGAGGTGTTATTTCCGAACTTGATCTCGAATCTGTTTCAGAGTCTGAAATTGTAAGTGAGCTAAAAAGTCAAAAAGTTTGTGAAGCCCGCCGAATAAAAATAAAACGTAATGGTCAACTAATTCCAACGAAGCACATAATCTTAACTTTTTGTACTCCTCAGCTTCCGAAAACTATTCTTGCTGGCTATGCACGATATAAGGTTCGCCCTTATATTCCTACTCCTTTCAGATGTTTTAACTGTCAGAGGTTCGGCCATTCGAAAAACGCTTGTCGATGTAAACAGACTTGTTCCCGCTGTGCATCATTCGGACATTCCAGTACAGAATGTAATGCAGATCCCAAATGTATCAATTGTGATAAAACTCATACCGCAGATTCCAAGGAGTGCAATAAGTGGAAAATGGAAAAGAAAATTCAAGAGCTCAAAGTAATTAAAAATTTATCGTATTCTGAGGCAAGGAAACTTGTGTATCCCCAACCTTCTAATACATCAGCTTCATTACGATACTCACAAGTAGTCAAAAATACCATTTCTGGTTGTACCCAGACAGATGAAAAATTAACTCGAGTTGTTTGTCCTCCTCTTACAAAGATACAACCTTTAACGACTAATGAATCACAGCCAGATACTAATCCATGTACTACCGTTATTTCCCAAAACCTTCCTTCACGAACTTCAAAGAATCTTAAGAAAAAAGGAAAATCAAAATATGAAGTGAGAACTCAAAAAACGGAAAGTAAAATGTCTCCAGTTTGCAAAGAAACAAACCTTCCGATTCTAGCAGCATTTGGTGGAACTGATGTTCCTCAACCAACTGGTGAAACTACTAATGTCCCATCCAGTGAAATACCACAGGACTTGAATAAATTTAAAACTGTTACATATAAGAAAAAATATAAAAAAAGATCACAATTCTGAAAATATATCGAATTCTAAATTCTGGAAGACTTCACCTCGACAAGTCTCCCAATCTATGCCAGTATCTAATTTTAGCTCTTCGCAGACCATAAATTCGAAATCAGCTGATAAAATGGATGAAACCAACTCTGAGCTTGAAACCATGTCCACAGATAAGTCCAATCAAAATACTGACACCGAAATAGAATCGGATAATACAATTGAATACAACCCTCACGAAACAATTGATGAAACTCCACCTGCTCTGGAACCTTCTACCGATTTCACCGCAGTCGATAAAACTGTTTTTAGACATAGTCCCCAAAAATGTTCAATGGGTTGATCTTAATAAACTTTGCAATGAATCTTCAAATACATCTATCCCCTAAGGGGCTCACCTACTATAGGTGAGTACGGGTCTCCCAATCCCGAGGTACCCAGGGATCTTTACTCATTTTACGTTTACTCTCCCCTACGCCTAGTGCTTTCTGCTTGATCCTTCCATCCCTCGACGGCAAGCGAGGGAGCTCTCCATGAGAAGCTGTCGCCGCTCTGTTTGCTTCTTGCTTTTCATGGACAGCCAAAGCCCCACGTGTTGGCCGTGCGTGGCAACCCATTAGAAAGACGGGTGGTGCACTGTGGTCCCCGGTGTATCAATCGGCTAGTACCTAGTCACCTGAGTGGCTAGTCTGCTAGGGATCAAGCAAAGGGGTTACTCCTTGGGCTTGACGTTAAGGGTGGTCACTGTCCCCGGGGGTAACTCCGAGCGTATAGGTTCGGGCTAGCATCAAGGTAAGCACCGAGGCTGGGAATGGCCAGAGCCGGTGGCTGCCTTCCCTTGTTGGGCTCCGTGGTGGGTGGTGCCGTCGGACCCGAATCTTTTCTGATATCGTATGGGCTCCTCCAAACGTGGTCCCTTCAGTGGGCGTAAAGTTTACCATATTACCACTAATATTCATTATTTTGATAAGTTTTTTGTAATCAAGCACCTATCGGATAATAAAGAGACCTTTTCTTCTGTTTCACCGTTTCTTGTGCAGAAAGCAATATCAGCTACAGTTGGTGATGTCCTATCTATTCGGAAAATGCAATCTGGTGATCTGCTAGTGGAAATAAACACCAAAAAACAAGCACAATAAATTATCAAACTCAAAGCTCTTGCAGATATTCCGGTTTCCGTGAATTCACATACATCTCTAAATTTCTCCAAAGGTGTTATTACCTGCGGAGAACTATTCAATGTGTCTTTAGAAGAAATATCCCATGAATTGAAACCACAAGGAGTGACGCAAGTTCGCCAGATTACAATTCGGTGAGAAGGTCAAATACTCCCAACTAAACACTATATACTTACATTTCACAGTCCTAATATACCTGAATATATATATGTGGGCTATATAAAGTTACCAGTTCGACAGTACATTCCGAATCCATTAAGATGCTATCAGTGCCAGCGATATGGTCATTCCAAAGTAAATTCCCGCGGGACACTAACTTGTGCCCGTTGTGCTGAAAAAGGGCATGACAGCCAGCAGTGCACCGCAAAAGAAAAGTGTGTGAACTGCGGTGGTGATCACCCTTCATATTCTCGATCTTGCGCCCGCTGGAACTTGGAAAAACAAGTGACATCATTAAAAATAAAAGAAAATTTATCATACCCCGAAGCCAGGCGTAGGGTCCAAACTCAAACTCCTACTCCTGGTGTAAGTTATGCTTCCGTTGTCCAAAAATCGTTTTGCATAAATTGTTCCTGTGAGAACTGTATGAAGCAGACTTTAAAGACAAAACTTCCTGCAAAAACTTCTGAATCTGATTCTGAGAATTCTGTTAAAAGCCTTCCAGAATCTCCTAAACCTGACCTGTCAACATCGAAAAAAATTCGGAAAAAAAACCCCTCAGTCCTCACTGACATTAAAACTCGCAAAACGTGGTCTTTCACATAAAGACCTTTCCTCGAAACTGCAAAAGTCTACTTCACGGAATTCAGTTGCTTTGGGGTTGGCGAAAGATGGTATAGCCCATAAGGACTTAACGTCCATTTTTGGGGGCAAACCGACCATTCCCGATTTTAAGCTCCATCCATCGGAGGATGAAGATGCACTTGATGTGAGTTGCGAAGATCAGGCAACTCCAATAAATGGCCATTCTCTCTCCTTTTCCAAACCTCTCTCGTAATGGGTACCTTCTTTTCACGGAATTGTCGCGGCATACGTTCCAAACTTCCAGACATCAAGACAATTTTAAACAAATTTCATCCAATTTGTTTAGGTATTCAAGAAACCTTCTTAACACCCAGTATTCCAATAAAATTGCGCGGTTATAATTGTACCAGGAAAGATACAGACACATGATCTCGGAGTTCTGGTGGTGTCTGTCTCTTCACTTCAAATCTATATCCAAGCACACCTCTTACTTTGCATACACCTCTACAGGCTGTGGCAGTGCAAGTTCACTCACGAACATTAGTCACAGTCTGTAGTATATATTTACCGCCTCATGATGTCATTAATCAACAACATCTTGACAATTTAGTGGACCAGCTTCCTAGACCACTTATTATACTAGGCGATTTCAACGGGCATAGTGTTTGGTGGGGTTCAGAAAGTACTAATTCTCGTGGGCGACAGATCGAGCAATTTATTTCTAATAACTGTCTCTGTCTCCTTAATAATGACGAGAAGACTTACTTTAATGAACCCACACGCAGCTTCCATAGTGTTGATTTGGCCATATGTTCTCCTGAGCTCATGCCATTGCTGAATTTTGCTGTAAGCAAAGACCTTTACAATAGTGATCACTTCCCCATTATGGTCGCCATTGGCTTTTGCGAATATATCTAGGTTTTACTATTTTATCTAATAACATTTTTTAACTTTTTACCGTGTGGAATTTAATCTTTTAAAGTAATTCTTTTACAAATCCTTAGATACAATATTTTAACGTTGTTTTTATTTCCCGATCGTCAATAATCTAACCATACGACTGGCGCAGTTTAGCCAAGGTTGGCTCTTGCGCCACTAAAACTCACAACCACCACCACCACCTCCCCATTATGGTCTCGCATGCTGATAGCGGCGGTGCGACTCCTTGTCCTCCGCGTTTTCTATTCCAGCGAGCAGACTGGGATGCTTTCTCTCATTTGGCAGAAATCACTGAGATCATAGTCAATACTAACGATATCACGGGCACTGTGCAGCAAGTCGTTGACAGCATAATAAGTGCCGCAAATGCCACCATTCCAAAGACCTCCCCACGTCTGAGAAAATTTCGCAGACCGTGGTGGAATGAAGCTTGCCGCGATAGTTATAAGAATCAGAAAAAACGCTGGAATATTTTTAGAAGGTACCCTACGATAGAAAATCTTGTGGCTTTTAAGAAAGCCAAAGCCTTAGCTCGACGCATTCGCAGACGTAATCAGAGGGAATCTTGGATCGACTTTGTGTCTTCGATCACATCCTCAACTTCCACCAAACTGTTGTGGAAAAAGGTAAAAGCTGCAAATGGGATTTATAGTGAAACTTCCATTCCTGTTTTAAAAACAGGAAACTTAGTGCATTCCTCCCCATTAGAAGTAGCTAATATTCTCGATCATGCTTTCGCACAAGTTTCCGCAATTGATTCCTATAGTTCTGAATTTCTGGAAATTAAGAATCTTGCGGAGCGACTGATTTTGCATTTTAATGACCGAAATACTTTAATATACAACTCTGAATTCAGGATGTTTGAATTGAAAACGGCTCTGTCTCAAGCCGGAGACACAAGCCCGGGGCCAGATGGAATAACTTATAGCATGCTTCGCCATTTAAATGAAACCTCCTTATCTAATTTGTTGTTACTTTTTAACAGAATTTGAACTGAACATAAATACCCTAAACAATGGAGCGAAGCTACTGTAATTCCAATTCTAAAACCTGGAAAATATCCATCAAATCCTCTGAACTATAGACCTATTGCCCTTACCAACTGTGTTTGCAAGACCTTTGAGCGCATGGTCAATGCTCGTCTAATCTTCGAATTGGAGAAACAAGGATGCATACCCCAGTTTCAGAGTGGTTTCCGTAGAGGCAGATCAACTTCTGATAATCTCATTTTATTGGAAACCCAAATTCGGAACGCATTTGTCAGGAGGAACCACCTTGTCTCCATTTGCTTTGATATTGAGAAAGCATATGACCGTGCGTGGCGCTATGGCATACTTTCTACACTTTTTAAATTTGGTTTTAGAGGAAACATGCCTATATTTTTACAGAACTTTTTATCTCATCGTATATTTCGAGTTCGTATTGGTAGTTTTTATTCAAATCATTTTATACAAGCTGAGGGTGTTCCACAAGGATGTGTCCTCAGCGTCACACGTTTTATTGTGCATCATAGTCAAATTTTAAATTATTTGCCTTCATTTGTTCAAGCCAGTCTCTATGTTGATGATCTGCAGATCTCATGCGAAGGTAGTAACATGAATTTAATCGAACAACAATTAAAAAATGCAGTTAATAAAGTGGTTACTTGGTGTAATAAAAATGGTCACGCTATCTCTCCTATCACTTCTGCAAGAAGAGAAATATGCATTTAGATCCTGTTGTAAAGATACGTGATACACCAGTTGTGACTGAAGTAAGATTTTTGGGAGTGACGTTCGATCGGAAACTCTCTTTCCTTCCACATATATTAAACTTGAGGAAGAGATGCGAAAAAAAAATTGAATATCTTAAAAGTTCTCTCCAAAACATCCTGGGGAGCCGATCGAACCTCCCTACTTCGTATATATCAAGCGGTAATTCTTTCACGAGTGGATTATGGCTGTGTGGTTTATGGGTCTGCCCGCCCTTCTGTTTTGAGACATCTTGATACTGTCTATCACTCTGCTCTCAGGATCTACTCTGGTGCTTTCCGCACCTCTCCAGTTCAGAGTTTATATGTAATTTGTCGCCAGTTGCCCCTTTGTTTGTGGCGTCAAAAATTATCTACCTTGTTTTGTTTCCGTGCACAATCTGTCCCAAACTATCCCATTCATTGCATGGGTTTTCCTGAAAACCTTCAAAGAATTTATGATGCCCGACCTTATCATATTCTTCCTTTTTGTCGGAGAGTCAAAAATTCCCTGCACGACTCGGACCTTAATAACGTTGCCATTAAATTTCTTGATTTTTATTCTTTTCCTCCTTGGGATATTCCCAATTTTTCCTTTTTGAACCCTTTCTTGGGTTTTGATAAATTTTCAACTAATCCTGTTATTTTCCAACAACTCTTTCATCAGCACCGCTGTCAGTATTCTTCTTTTACCCCAGTGTTTACAGATGGATCAAAATCGGATGGATATGTTGGTTGTGCCATTGTAACTCCATCTGATACACTCAGCTATCGTCTAAACAACGTTTGTTCTGTTTTTACTGCTGAGTTGGTAGCAATATCTCACGCACTACAGGAAATTTCACTCTCTACTCAGAGTAGTGTTATCATATATACTGACAGTATGAGTGCTTTGGAAACTCTTTCTCATTTCCGCAACATATGCATCCAGTCGCTTTTGAAATTTTGTTTAACCTGCGGATACTAAAAAGCAGGGGCTTTAATATTCTTCTCTGCTGGGTTCCGAGTCACGTGGGTATTTCGGGCAATGAAAAAGCTGATGTTGCAGCTAAATCTGCATAAACATCTCTGTCTCTGGCCCTCCCATATTGTGACGTCAAAAAGTTATTTATTTATCAACTCTTTAAAACTTGGCAAAAATCATGGGATCTGCAGATCCAGAACAAACTACATTTAATAAAACCCACGATTGGTTTGTGGCCTGTTTTACCTATACGAGAGAATGATGTTAAATTGACTCTCCTCCGTATAGGACATACTCGCTATACTCATCGTCACCTCATCGTCGGTGAAAGGGTGCCAATGTGTACCACTTGTAATATTGCTTTTAGTATTAAACATATCTTAATCGAATGTCCCAATTTTAATGTTCATCGTCGTAATATTTTCTACTCGTCTTCTGTTAAATTACAGGACCTGGTGGGTGAAACACACCACCCAAATATTTTCAAGTTTCTAAAAACCAT
The DNA here is from genome assembly GCF_947563725.1 of Argiope bruennichi. NCBI lineage: Eukaryota > Metazoa > Arthropoda > Arachnida > Araneae > Araneidae > Argiope > Argiope bruennichi. The sequence goes on along the minus strand of NC_079153.1, from coordinate 144,310,292 downwards.
TGGCTTTTATTCTTGTATTTAGTAATTTTGACTTTTGTTTATGTTCCACCTTTTACTTTGCTTCATTGTAACACTTTCATCACATCAGTATTTTATTTAAATCATTAACATAATTGCACAGTAATTTCCTGCATTTTCATGCTGATCCCTTTCGCTTTTATATTTTTTAATGTGTTTGGTTTTATTGTTGGCCTTTTTTCTTACCATTTGCTTGGCGCAGCATGGCCAAATATGGCTCTTGCGCCAATAAACCGCACAAACCAACCAACCAACCTCAAATACATCTATTCATAAGAAATACATAAAAAAACATCGAATAAAAAGATTACAATGAATTTTACTTGATTTTGTAATATATTGTATCTGTTTTAATGTTATGAGATTTGCATTTTCACGTTTTAAATTACATTGATATTTTAATCTTTTATCATTTCTGGAAAATTTTCCTTTCTGGGATATAATTTGCATTTTTAAGAATACTGATACTATTCATTATTTATCTTTCATTTTATCACGAGAATTTGTAATTTTAAATTGTATGTCTGAATTGTACTTGACATATTTTTTAATACCATATGTCTAGAGCAGCAGTATAGTATTATCTACCATAAGCTTGGCGCAGCATAGCCAAACATGGCTCTTGCGCCAGAAAAATCCAACCAACCAAACCAAACCCACACGTAGCTTCCATAGCCTTGATCTGGCCATATGTACACCTGAACTGCTGCCATTTCTCACTCTAACAGTTAGCAATAATCTTTACGGCAGTGATCACTTCCCAGTTATTGTCTCCCACGTTGATGGAGGTGGTGCGACTACTTGTCCACCAAGGTTCTTATTCAAGCGGGCAGACTGGGATGTATTCACGCAATTAGCAGATATCACAGAAACTATGGTCAGTACTTGTGACATCACAGAAGCAGTACAACATGTCATTGACAAAATAATAAGTGCCGCAAATGCCACTATCCCGAAGACTTCCCCACGTCTGAAAAAATTTCGTAGACCGTGGTGGAATGAAGCTTGCCGCGATAGTCATAAACAACAAAAAAGATTATGGAACATCTTTCGAAGGTACCCGACAACAAAAAATCTTGTTGCTTTTAAACGAGCCAAAGCCCTTGCTCGTCGAATTCGTCGCCGTAGTCAGATGGAATCTTTTATTAAATTCGTATCATCTATCACATCCTCCACATCCAGTAAGCATTTATGGAAGAAAGTAAAGGCTGCCAGTGGAATATATTGGGAAACCTCTATTCCTGTTTTAAATACAGGAAATAAGACGCATTCCGCTCCATCAGACGTGGCCAATGCTCTCGGTCACGCATTTGCAAAGGTCTCCGCATCGGATTCGTATAGTCCTACTTTTCTGGAAATTAAGAATTCCGCGGAACGGTTGCGTCTGCGCTTTAATGATCGATGTTCTTTTCCCTATAATTGTGAATTCAGGATGTTTGAACTGCAAATGGCCTTATCTCAAGCCCATGATACCAGTCCAGGGCCAGATGGGATCACATATATTATGCTCCGCCCCTCAAGGGCTCACCTACTATAGGTGAGTACGGGTGTCCCAATCCCGAGGTTCCCAGGGATATTTACTCCCTTTATGTTTCCACTCCCCTACGCCTTCTGCTATCTGCTTAATTTTTTCTTTCCCTCGACGGCACGCGAGGGAGCTCTCCATGGGAAGCTGTTGCCGCTCTGTTTACTTCTTGCTTCTCATGGACAGCCAAAAACCCCACGTGTTGGCAGTGCGTGGCGACCCATTGGCCGGGTGGTACATTTTGGTCCCCGACGTATCAATCGGCAGGTATCCTAGGCACATGACTGGGCTGCTCAAGGGGATCAAGCGAAGGGGTCACTCCTTGGGCTTGGCGTTAAGGGTGGTCACTGTCCCCGGGGGTGATTCCTAGCGTATAGGTTCCGGCTAGCGCCATGGTAAGCGCCGAGGCTGGAAATGTCTAGAGCCGGTGGCTGCCATCCCTTGTTGGTCTCCGTGGTGGGCGGTGCCGTCGGGCCTGAACTTTTGTCTTTTTTGCATGGGTCTCTCTTCACACACCGAATCCGACAAGTCAATTAACGTTGCACAAACTGAGCTTACGAAATTTCTTCCAAAATTTTTAGTTGTACATGTTAAAGACGATAAACTTAAAAACATGTCACCTTTTTTGATTCAAAAGTATATTCAAAGTACTGCTGGAAACGTAACATCTGTAAAGAAGCTTAGATCTGGAGATTTGTTAATAGAGACTGCGACGCCGAAACACTCAGAGCAACTTCTAGCCATAAAGAATTTTGGTGATGCCCCAATAGAAGTATCTGGCCATAAAACTCTGAATTATACCAGAGGTGTCATATTTAGTATGGACCTTACTATGGTTAGTGATGAAGAATTTGTTTCCGAACTGGAGTCATTTAGAGTAACAAGTGAACGCCGTATAACATTAAATAGAGATGGTAAAATAATTCCAACCAAGCATGTTATTTTGACATTTGCTACTCATGTGCTTCCCAGAAAGATAACAGCTGGGTTTATAAGTTGCGATGTGCGTCCTTTTGTTCCAAACCCGATGCGTTGTTTTAAATGCCAGAGGTTTGGACATACAAAAACTAGCTGCCGCGCTTCTTCCTCTCGCTGTCCACAATGTTCTGAAATTGGCCATGATGACACTTCATGCACAAAGCCCCAAAAATGTGTTAATTGCAACGGTAGTCATCCTGCTTATTCTAAATCCTGTCCCAAGTGGAAGATTGAAAAAGAAATCCAGACCATTAAAATTTCTAGAAATATCTCTTTTGCAGAAGCTAGGCAAATAGTTGAAAAACGAACTCCAAAGGAAAATCTCCCATACAGTACAGCTTTAAAAAGAACGACTTGTTCAAGCATGCAAACTGAACCGATACAAATTCAAGAAAACAGTTGTCCATCGCAAACAATCGCGAAGCCTTTTCCCTCTCCATCAAATGAGTAATACATTACCATCAAACTGAAAGATTGGCTCGAAATAATAAAATCTAACAAGTCTTCCAAAACTAAAGAAAAACACATTACAAAAAACAAAAAAACTTTAAAAATTGTTCCATAAAATAAAAAGAAAAAAAAAAGAATCTTTCCATTCAAAACCAAAATGAACAGAAAAAAAAGATAAACGTAAATAGTAAGGATGTTGAGTTGGAAATTCATCCATCCGATGAATCTCTCAGTGAAATGGACCTGAGCGATGAAGCTAGAGTAATCCAAAAGTTTTTAAATCTAAATTCTTCAGGAAACCGAGATGACAAATATTAATTTAGTTTCTTGGAATTGCCACGGTTTTCGAGCTCATAAAGAGGATATCAAATCTATTATTAACAAATATCAACCAGTTTGCTTGGGGATACAAGAAACATGTTTGACTCCACGTGTCTCTCCCAATCTTAAAAACTATGTCCTTCAAAGAAAAGATAATGAACAAAATTCTAGAGCATCTGGCGGAGTTGCATCTTTAACTATACGTCATTTGCCAAGTAATGACGTTGTTTTAGACACAAATTTACAGGCAATTGCTGTCCAAATTCAGTTGAAAAATCTAACAACAATTTGCTATTTATATCTGCCCCCAAATGACTATATATTGAACAACGACATTTGAATCAATTAATAGAACAGTTGCCAGAACCTTTTTTCCTCCTAGATGATTTAAACGGACATAATCCTATTTGGAATAATGATGATATCAACACTAGAGGAAGGCAAATAGAAAAACTAATTGATGATCATTGTCTCTGTATACTTAATGACAATAATCCTACTCACTTTCACCAAGCTAGCAAAACATTCCACACGATTGATCTTGCACTTTGTTCTCCTTCCCTTGCCCCTTACTGGAAATTTTCCGTGGACTCAAATTTATACAACAGCGATCACTTTCCTATTGTATTGACGTACATGCACATTGATTTTTTATTTCCTAAAAGACCTGTGAGATATAATGTTAGTAAAGCAAACTGGCCTTTGTTCAACTCAATATGTCAACTTACACCAGATATGATTGATGAAACTTCTATTGATTTGGCAGTCAAGCTTGTAACCGAACATATAATTGCAGCAGCAGATATCAGTATTCCCAAAACATCGGGGAAAATACCAAAGCTATGCAAACTGTGGTGGAATGATAAATGTGAAAACTGTAAAAGAGCACTAGACAAAGCATGGAATACCTTCAGGAGATACCCTACCACCCAAAATCTCATTAAATTTAAAAAAGCAAAATCTGAATTTCGTAGAATCCGACGCATTAGTCAGGAGCAATCCTTTCATTCTTATGTCAGTTCCATTCAAGGACAAATACCTTTTAAAATCATGTGGGACAAAGTAAAAAAAATTTTTGGCTGTTACACAAATTCAGATAAAATATTCTTTTTAAAATTGAACGGACGAGTAATTTCTAATGCAAAAGAAATTGCTAATCTAATTGGACAAACTCTTTCTAATATATCGAGTGAAGAATTTTATCCAGAAGATTTTATTGCTTTTAAAAAGCAGACAGAGAAACAAGCATTAGATTTTCTACCTTCATACGGGGTGGAATATAATACTACTTTTAAATTTGATGAATTGAAAAATGCATTTAAAAAATCCCATTCTACATCACCGGGACCTGATAGAATACATTATGATATGTTGAAACATCTAGGTGATTCGTCATTGCGGGTACTCTTAACTTTATTTAACAGAATTTGGATAGAAAGAGTCTTCCCAACCAACTGGCAAAAAGCAATAATAATTCCTATTCTAAAACCTGGGAAAGATCGGCAAGATCCCTCTAATTACAGACCAATAGCCCTTACTAGTTGCCTCAGTAAACTAATGGAACGTATGGTTAGTCACCGACTGATGTATGTCTTAGAAGAGAAAAACTGGATTTCCCCTTTCCAAAGCGGTTTTCGCAAAAAGAGAAGTACATTAGATAATTTACTAAAACTAGAGACTGCTATCAGAGAGGCTTTTGTAAGCAAAAAACATCTTATATCTATTTTCTTTGATATGGATAAAGCCTATGACCGAACCTGGCGTTATGGCATTTTGAAAGATTTATTTAACTTGGGTTTAAAAGGGAATCTACCAATTTTTGTACAAAACTTTTTGAGGACAAGGATCTTTCAAATTCGTGTTGGTGATATTTTATCAGATATTTTCATTCAGCATGAAGGTGTTCCTCAGGGTAGCGTACTAAGTGTTTTACTGTTTATCATAAAAATAAATGGGATTGTTTCGAAAATCTCACCATTTGTACATACTTCACTTTATGTCGATGACATCCAGATCCATTCTGCTAACGAAAGTTTGGATTTCATTCAAAAACATTTACAAACATCCATAAACAATATGATAGACTGGGCTTTGAAAAATGGATTTGTTTTTTCTCCTCAGAAAACAGTTGGTGTTCACTTCTGTAAGCGACGTGGCCTTCATGCAGATCCAGAGCTTCGACTGAATGAGTCGGTCATTCCCACAGTTAGTGAGAAAAAGTTTTTGGGCGTGATATTAGATAATAAACTAACATTTCGCTCTCATATTCAAAACTTGAAAAGAAAATTCCTTCAAACGCTAAATATTATAAAAGTCCTTTCAAACACCTCTTGGGTAGCAGATAGAGCCTCTTTGATGAAGATATATAAATCACTGATACGCTCAAAGCTTGACTACGGGGCACCCATTTATGGCTCAGCTGCCAAATCCACCTTGAAATTGTTAGACTCGGTGCATAATCAAGGACTTCGTATAGCTACAGGAGCTTTTAGAACATCCCCAATTCAAAGTTTACAAGTTATAAGTGGTGAGCCCTCCTTGGAATTGAGGCGGAAACGACTTTGTTTATCCTACTTTTATAAAATTAAAAGTGTCGAATACCATCCACTGTGCAACAAGGTTCTTAATCCTATATACGGGTCGTTATTCTCTAGGAAATTGTCTTTTACGCCAACTTTTGGATTCCGTATAGGAGAGATTTTACGAACATTCAAGACTGAAGACTTCCCGATTGCTGTAAACATTAGTGGTCCACCTCCATGGCAGGAGTCGTCTTTCAGTTTTGTAGATGATTTTATGCACTTCCTGAAACCATCAACATCAGACGTGATGTTTCAGAAACGTTTTTATGAACATAGACAACAGTATCATTCTTTTCAACCTGTTTATACAGATGGTTCGAAATGTGGTAATAATGTTGGCTCAGCAGCAGTTTTTCGTAATGTAGTAATATCCGAAAGACTTCACCCTTTCTGCTCTGTTTTTACATCCGAACTTAATGCAATATATCTAAGCCTTCAAAAGATTGCAACGTCATCCCCCTCTTAATTTATTATATATACTGACTCTAAAAGTAGTATTGCAGCTTTTAAGAATGTGTCATCGGAAAGTCATCCCTTAGTTCTAAATAGTTTGCACATATATAATTCGCTAAAAAATAATTTCACGATTAAATTCTGTTGGATTCCTGGGCATGTTGGAATTTGGGGGAATGAAAAAGCTGACAAGGCAGCAAAAAGCTCAACCCTGTTGAAGGAAAATTTTGTTCCATTATCCGATGCATTACAAGCAATAAAAATAATTCAAAGTAAATCCTGGCAAGCTACATGGGGAAAGCTATCTACGAATAAACTATTTCAAATTCAGCCATATATCAAGGGTTTCAAAAGTAAAATTCTGACTAGAAAGAAAGATGTCATCATCACGAGACTTCGAATAGGCCACACCTATTTGACCCAAAAACATCTTTTGCACTCTGATCCTGCACCACTTTGTGATAAATGCAATTGTGTTTTAACGATTAAGCATTTTTTATGCGAATGCCAAGATTTTAGATCACAACGACAAGTTCATTTTGGAGCGAATGTTTTTAACTTAAATGACATTTTAGGAGATAACCCTCCTCCAAATAGTTTTACTTTTTTAAAAGATATTCAAATTTTACATCATATTTAATTGCATCTACTTAAAATGTTTTAATTTTTAACACGAAAGCCATTTTTAACAAATGTTTGGCGCAGAATGATCAGATCTGGTCCTTGCGCCATAAAACCCAATTAACCATATTATGCTCCGCCATCTGAATACAACTTCCCTTTCGAATCTGCTTGTATTATTTAACAGAATATGGCTTGAACGGAAGTATCCTTCACAAAGGCGTGAAGCTATTGTGATCCCAATCTTAAAACCTGATAAGGAACCATCAAATCCTCTGAACTACAGACCAATTGCTCTGACGAGTTCCCTTTGTAAGACCTTTGAGCGCATGGTGAATACACGGCTTGTATATGAACTGGAGAAACAAGGATGTATCTCCCCGTTGCAGAGTGGTTTCCGTAGAGGTAGATCTAGATTTGATAACCTCGTTTTCCTGGAAACCCAGATATGCAACACATTTGTTAGGAGGAATCGCCTTGTCTCCATATTTTTTGATATTGAGAAGGCATACGACCGAGCATGGCGCTAAGGCATACTTTCGACACTTTTTAAATTTGGTTTTAGGGGAAATCTTCCCATATTCTTGGAGAATTTTTTTTATCACATCGGACTTTCAGAGTACGTGTAGGCAACATTTATTCTGATTATTTTATTGAAGCTGAGGGAGTCCCGCAGGCAAGTGTCCTCTGTGTTACACTTTTTATTGTTCATATTAGTCAAGTTTTATCTGTTTTACCTTCAACTGTTCAAGGATGACTTTATGTTGACGATTTGCAGATCTCATACCAAGTCAGTAATATGAATTGAATCGAGAGACAATTGCAGAATGCCGTTAATAAGTCGGTGGCTTGGTGTGATAACAACGGGCATATTATCTCTCCAGAGAAGAGCCGGTGCGTCCATTTCTGCAGGAAACGAAATATCCATGTAGATCCTGTCATTCAAATACGAAATACACCCATCTCAGTTGTGGATGAAATACGATTTCTAGGAGTAATTTTTGATCGGAAACTCACTTTTCTTCCACATATCTCAAACCTGCGGAAGAAATGCGAGAAATCTTTAAATATTTTAAAGGTTCTCTCCAAAACATCTTGGGGGGCCGATCGGACATCTCTGCTCCATATTTACGAAGCAGTCATCCTCTCTCGCATGGATTACGGGTGTTTGGTTTTTGGTTCCGCCCGTGCTTCTTTACTGCGACGCTTGGATACCATTCACCATTCTGCCTTAAGGATTTGTTCCGGAGCATTTCGTACCTCTCCCGTTGAGAGCCTTTACGCTATTTGCTACCATTTACCTCTTTATTTAAGGCATAAAAAATTGTCTGCCTGTTATTATTTCCGTACAAAATCGTTACCCAGTCATCCCATTTCTAATATAACATTACCAGCTAGTCTTCGCAGACTATATGAGGCCCGTCCTTCTCACATTCTTCCATTTAGTGCATACGCTTGGCGCAGTATGGCCAAGAATGGCTCTTGCGCCAATAAAATCGAACAACAACAACAACAATCTTCCATTTAGTGAGAGAGCAAAAGTACTTTTGCATGACTCGGGCCTTTCAAATGTTACAATTAAGACGGTAGATTTATTTTGTTTCCCCCCCCCCTGGGATATACCACAATTTTCTTACATGAATCCTTTCTCAGGATTTAATAAATCGTCAAATGATCCAATTATTTTCAAATGCCTGTTTTTGCATCATCGTTGTCGGTATTCCTCTTTTATACCGATTTCTACGGATGGCTCATTGTGAATGGCGCAGCTTGTCCTAAATTGGACCTTGTGCCAAAAAACCCTACTATACCATACCATACCATTACGGATGGCTCAAAATCAGATGGCCATGTTGGATGTGGCATAATTCTTCCTTCTGATACACTGAACTATCGTTTACATAATTGCTGTTCTGTGTTTACTGCTGAGTTGATGGCAACTTTCTGTGCTCTGGAAAAAATTTCGCCCTCCTCTCAGCGTAACTTCATAATTTATACCAATAGTTTGAGTGTTCTGGAGACACTCTCGCACTATAGCAATCGGATGTATCCGATTGCTATTAGAATCCTATTTACTTGGCGTCTCCTACAAAATGAACGCTTTCATATCCTTTTTTGTTGGATCCCGAGTCACGTAGGCATTTCTGGAAATGAAGAAGCTGATTCAGCGGCAAAATCTGCCGACTCTTTTTTGTCCCATAAACTTCCATATTGCGACATTAAGAGATTTTTCATTAAACATATTTATTTAACATGGCAATTAACATGGGATTTGAAGACGGAGAATAAACTTCATTCCGTCAAGCCTACAGTTGGTTTATGGCCTGTTCACCCTATACGGGAGGTTGATGTGAAATTGACTCGCCTCCGTATAGGACACACCCGTTTTAGTCATCGTCATCTCATCTTTGGTGAAAGGGTGCCCATTTGCCCCACTTGTCATATTGCTTTTAGTGTGGAACATATTTTAATTGAATGTCCCGATTTTAATGTTCATCGTCATAATTTTTTCTACTCGTCTTCTCTTAACTTGAAAGACCTAGTAGGTGAAAAATACCACCCAAATATTTTTAAATTCTTAAGAGCGATTGGTTTTATCAACTATATATAACACCTATTTCATCTGTTTCTTCTTCCTTTTATGTTAAATGTATTTTTTTATATGATTATTTTACATTTACGTTAAGACAGTTTTTTAATATTTGTATCGACGCATTTTGCGTGGTTTTTATTACTTTCACTTCTTCTTAAAATGTGTTGTTTTAAATGTCTGATCTGATTTTACCGTATGCTTGGCGCAGTATAGCCAAATATGGCTTTTGCGCCAATAAACCATATACAACAACAACAGCGTCTTCTGCTTTCTGCTGTATTTTTCCGTCCCTCGACGGCAAGCGACAAACTCTCCGTGAGAAGCTGTCGCCGCTGTGTTTGCTTCTTGCTTCTCATGGACAGCCAAAACCCCCACGTGTTGGCCGTGCGTGGCGACCCATTAGACGGGTGGTACATTACGGTCCCCGGTGTATCAATCGGCTGGTATCCCAGCCATTTGGCTGGTCTGCTCAAGGGGATCGAGCGAAGGGGTCACCTTCTGGGGCTCTGCCTTAAGGGTGGTCACTGTCCCCGGGGGTAACTCCCAGCATATAGGTTCCGGCTAGGTAAGTGCCGAGGCTGGGAATGGCCAGAGCCTGTGGCTGCCCTCCCTTGTTGGGTTCCGTGGTGCGCGGTGCCTTCGGGCCAGAAAATTTAACAATGTCATATGGGTAAATCTAAACGTTCAAACAATGTATCGACTATTCAAAACAATTTTCCACGATTCTTTATTGTTCATCGAATTTCAGACTCTAAAGAAACATTCCACGGTGTGTCTCCTTTTCTTGTTGAAAAGGGTATTACTGGAAACCTAGGTGAAGTGAAATCTATTAAGAAACTCAGATTTGGCGATCTTTTGGTTGAAGTTGGATATGCCAAACAAGCCAAACAAATTTTAAACCTTAAGTCATTGTCAACTATTTCCGTAGAAGTTAATCCTCACCCATCATTAAACTCATGCAAAGGAGTTATATCATGCGGTGAATTGTATAATGTTTCGATTGAAGAGATTATTGAAAAACTAAAAGATCAGGGAGTGACCAATGTAAGACGTATTACTGTAAGGAGGGATGGCAAACTCTTAAACACAAAGCATCTTGTGTTAACTTTCAATTCTTCTAATTTACCAGATTATATTAAAGCTGGATATATGCGCCTTTCTGTAAGAACTTATATACCAAACCCTTTGAGATGCTTCAATTGCCAACGTTTTGGGCATTCAAAATCTTCTTGCCGCGGGACACTGACATGCGCCCGTTGCGCAGAAGTCGGCCATGACAGCACTAACTGTACTAATGCAGAGAAATGTGTTAACTGCAAGGAAGATCATGCTTCTTTTTCCCGAAACTGCTTTCTTGGAAACAAGAAAAGGAAATAGTTTCAACAAAGATAAAAAATCAAATATCTTATCAGGAAGCTCGTAAACTTATAAAGTCTAAACTCCCTAAAGTTGGAAATAGTTACGCTTCTGTCGTCCATAAATTATCCGCAACCATATCCACTCAGAGGGATCCAGCTGATATAACTTCTAGCACAAATACACTTCTATACACTTCTGCTTCGAAAGCATCTCCATCAGTTAATGTTGAGAATTCTTCCACTGAATCTACTGCTGTAATCTGTGAAGACGCTCCCACTTTACCTGATTTAACAGGTTTTCAAACTGTTACAAATCGGAAAAAACTTAAAAAAGATTCTCCAGTTAAAGAAAACATTACTTGTAATGTAGAAAAAATTTCTAAATTTTACACCACCTCCCCTCGTTTAATACCCAATTCTGTGGTAATTAAAAATGCAGCTTCAACCATGAAGGTTGCTACTAATGTTTGCCCTGTTAAAACTCCTTTACCTGGTACTTCTAATTTTACATCTGTTTTCCCTTCGGATGAAACAAAGAATGTGCAGTTTCAAGAATCTGATGCCGATGCTGATATGAGCTCCACCTCTGCGTCTGAAGAGGATATAATTGAATATAATATGTCTGAGGATTTGGAAGGCTCGCCTCCCCCACTCTCTAAAAAACACGAAAAGAGGAAATACATTATTCCCACAAAATACAAAAATATATAGCTTTATTGCTCCTTTTTTCCCGACAGGTTTCATTTTTTGACTGTTCACCTTATTTGAAAATATGTATATTGAAAATTCAAATTTTTCTAGTTATAATTTTGTGTTTTAGCATTTTATCTGTATGGCTCGCATATTTGTTTCATTTATTATTCTTCACACTTGAGATTTTAGACATTTTTTGGCATCTTAATATTTTACAACTTGCACTTATTTTTAATAGATTTAATTGGCTTTAAGAAGCTATATTTTGACTTTTAGACTTCAGTTTGAGAAATTTCAAAGTGATTTTAGATTTTAATCCCTGCTAATACTATATCACCATACGTTATAGCACCTTGATCTTGTTTATCTATGTTTGGCGCAGTATAGCCAAATATGGCTCTTGCGCCAATAAAATCAAATCAACCGACCAACCTATAAATTCATATTGATATGCAGCTAATTTATTTCTACAATTTTCGGCTTTAAGACTAGATTCATAATACAGTTGCCCGACGATGTCATTTAGGGCATCGGATCGACTTGGATTTATCGGGAAATTTTTTCCAGTACGTTGGTCCGTTACATATAACAAGGACTTGACATTTAAAAAGCGTGCCTTAAATGATCTCACTAACGAAATTTATCTTAAAGCATTATTCATATTGTCTGAAATCTAATCAATGAACTGCAATTGTAACTTTAGAAAATATTTTCTCCCACATCGGAAAATGCAATAACGGAATTAAAATGCAGAGAACCTGGTGTTGATCTTTCCACGCTAAAATCCAAATTCTGTTTTCGAAAATTTACAGCAATGGGAAACCATGAATCATTTTTGAAAATTTAGTGCTCGACATTACATCAAATACCTACATCCTTATAATTAGCTTTGCAAAAATAAACTATTTCTGTAGTATAGATTACTAGGATTATAAAAAATTCCCCCCAAAAAGGATACATCGAAAATTTTCTCTCATGGAATATGAAAGCATCTTCAAAAAAATAGGTGATTTGAGAATAATTCCTTATTGTCTAAATATGTCCAATTCTTTGTAACTTACTGCCTAAATATGTCCAATTGTTTGTTTAAATATTACTGAATGTAATCGAATATTCTAAATTTAATTCTCGGAATACATTATTTTTATTCTGAAAGTCTAATGGCTTATTAATTTTATTAAATGTAAATAAGAAATGAAATTTGTAATAATTTCATTGTGCTACATGCACATTAACAGAATTCTATTTAATTGCTTTTCGAAATGGAACGATGACGGCTTCAGGAATTCAACTTTCGTTTTCTCTAATTACATTTAAAGTTTCTTTTGGCATAGATATCTGCAGCAACATATGAATGGCACATAATTTGATAAGACATCCATTAAAATAATCATACAATTGTATCAGTTTATCAAAAAAAAATTAAACACTTTTTTTTAATCAAAAATGTGAAGGACAAAATAAAATAGTTAAAACTTGATGTTTTGATAGAAGTATTCCAAGTAAAGTAGAATTTTTTCGTGATGTTTATGTGTGTGTGTAATGATATTTTAAACTTTAATTTGAATTTAATTAATTTCCAAGGTTTTATCTTAATTTAGCCGATAATAACTTCATTCTAAAATATTCTCTTATTTAGTGATTCAATTCCACTTTCTCTACGTAATTAATTCAAGAGAAGCTATGAAAAATTGCTGAATCAGTTAAAAGCCTAACTTTCCCACACTCCGAGTGAAGAGACAAAATACCGCTGACAAAGCACGTTCTTTTTTAAAAGATCCCCGTGTTTCCCCTACCTCTTCGAAGCGTGTAACGAAAATCCCTCTCGAAATATTAATAATATAGTAGCACTGTAAAGAAATATTTTCCCTATCAATTTCTCTGGTTATATAAGACCAGGGATAAAATGTTCAAGTGCTTTTTCCCCACTTCCGCTTTTGCAACGCGCTGTGGCGGGCGTGCAATGTCCGCGTCTTTGCTTGTAAATAAGTATGCTTTCGCGATGGATTAAAAAGAATTTAAAAATGTAAAAAGTCTTTTCACTGCTTCAAACCTGCATTCTCCTTCAACCAAAATAATGCTTACATATACTATATAAATGAATTAATTTTTAATGAATGTTTAGGAATTTTCTTTCTTATAATATTTATTATAGCTTAATTAAGTTGTTAAGTTAATTTCAAAATTATTTATCATCTGCTTACGATTTTGTTTCGACTGCTTTTCCCTGGTAAAAAAGATTTCTCCGTTTCTCAAAATACTAAAAATAGAATCTTTTGAAAACATTTTATTTATTATTCCCTTTTTTCTACAATATTTTTGTTTTTTGTCCAGAATTATTCCAAAATAATTTTATAAAAGTAATAGAATTAGTTTTTCTGAAATTCATTATCAGATGACTTGTGTAGTACGGAAATTTTTTTTTTAATAATTGAATAATTGATTAACTGATGCTTAGTCTATCTGTATTGTGTTTTCGGTTTTCCATAATTGTAAAAATTCTCCAGTATACTTGAGTATGAAAAATAGGTAATAACATTCAATTTACAAAAATATAAATAAAAGCACGTTTTGGCATTTTAGTCTTAAATAAACAATGAGGAAAAGGGTGAAAATACACTCAAGATTAGAAAGATAAAATGTAGGATACAAACATGGAAGACAGTGATATTTAACATCAATAGGAAACGATATTTAATCAAATATATTTAGTTGAATATATTTAGTTATGTATGAATACAAATAACTTGTGAGATTTACTAAAATTTATTTGAACATGTGCATCAATGTAAAATGCAAAAAATTCCGGGCAGTAAATTTAAACGAATGATTCGAACCTCTGTACAAATTTACTCCAAAATCTGAAATAGTTGGAAAACGCTGTATTTCATTTATTTATTTTTTCAATATTATATTTCATGTAAACTTTAAAACGAAAAGAAAAAAATTATTTAGTTTTGCTGAATATGTCCTCGTGAAAATATTTTCTCGCACATCAAATTGTTTTTTTTTCTTACGTGGAATATGCTGGAATAAAAAAATCAAATTTGCATCTGTTTTTCCCATTTAAACTCTTTCAAAACAGTTCAAAAATTAGCTTTTCAGTAATTTGCATATAGATTGTAAAACGAAATAAATTTTATTTTCTTTACACATTCATCTTGAAGTGCACATTCAATTGCTCTGGAACTTGGTACATTTTACTTTTGAAGAAATCGGTGCATTGAAATTAAAATAGGGTTTAATTCTACAAGACACAAGGAAAAATATTTTTGAATTATTTTTTATGTAAAATCGCTATGACACTTTTTCTATTAAAACGAAATTCTTAATATAAATTTATATTTTGATATCCTTTGGATCGAGATGTAAGAAAATTGAATGTAGAAGGAAAACACTCCCAAATGCATAGAACAAAATTGTCTAAAGTTCAGAAATCTAATCGAATGATTTAGGAATAGTCTTAATTTGTGGGCAACAGTCAGTCTCTGGGTTGCTTTTGAAATGGACCTCAAAACCTAAGACCTAAACATGAAGAAGAAAAGCTGTTGGTTAGTTAATAAAATCAGAAAAAAATTATTTTTCTTCACATACTTCTTTCATTTTTCACCCTTTCTAATTTACGTTTATTCTATCACGTTATTATATGCTCAGAAGTAGGGATTGCAATACCGGGATACCGAATTCCGGTATTTTGAGCCATTTAAACAATTTTGTAATGCCAGTATTCACAAGTTTAAATACCGTTTTTTCGGTATTTACTAGACACTTTTAAAATTGTCTCCATTATATGTTCAGGGATCGCCAACATAGCAAAATAGTATACGGTTTTTGTTTTTATGTCTCCTTAACGGGCGAAATTAATTACTGAATTAATGGCTTAATGAATTGCTTAAATCTAAATGAGCGAAACATGGATTATCCCTGAAAGAAGATATTGTATCCATAACTATTGAGGGAGCAACAGTTATGAAAAAAGTTGGAAAGTTGATTGGTACAAATCAGTAATTGTTAGGAGTAATAGATGAATTATACCAAAAAATGATCAACATAATAATTCAAATACTGTGGATATAGAAACTTCGGATTCCAACTCTGAAGAGAGTAAGAGTGAGTGATATTGACATTGAAGATAATGACAATGTAATTGTTGAAGAAGATATTGCTAATGAGGATGAAATATTCACCCATCAAGAATTGCTTCCTAAAATTTATAAAGTTCTAAAAATTTTTAAGATATTTAAACTTTCCTCTATAAAAAATGGCATATTACTAAAATATATACTAACTGAAAATAAAACCGAATATATGTTAATATTAGATTCTAAAACACGTTGGGACAGTTTACTCCTAATGGTGGAACGATTTTTGAAACTGAGAAATCCAATCCAAAAAGCAATAATCGACTTAAACTTGTAAATTAATTTTTCAGATAGTGAATTCGACTTAATATCCAGAACTGTATAAGCTCTACTTCCAATAAAATTGATTATTGAGGCATGATGTCTGAGAGATTCTAATTTATTAACAGCTAATGCAATAATACATTTCATGTTGCAGTCACTGAAAGAACAGCACACATCACTATCTGAATAATTATATATTACATTGAAAAATCGCACAGAAGAAAGGCATACCGAAATAGAAAATGTCTTATGGTATTCACATAATTATAATGATTTCAAAAATGAAAATGAAAAAGAAGAAAAGAAAAGAATCAATTCAAATCTGATTAAATTTATAGTAAATTTTCTTAAAATATTTTACACACAAACCTATCCACATTCAGAAGATTAGGATGACACTAATGTCGATAGTGAAAATGAATTGTCTCTTGAACAAAAATTAGAATTAGCGATAAATAAAAAAAATTCAACGAACGAAAATACAATACAGAAATAAGCTATATCCAAAACCATCCGATGAGAAATCGATTTATTTGAAGACGAGTGATTTAGAGGTAAATATTTGGAAAAAATATATCCCGCATTGCTAACAGTACCACCAACAAGCGTAGATGCCGAAAAAGCATTTTCGACAGCTGGTAAGTTTTGCGCAAAATTACTTTTCAGGCTTAATGACGGTACAATTGATGCATTATGTTTTTTAAGATCACATTTCAAAAATTTGTAATAATACCAAAGACTGAATAGTGATATTTACACTTTTTTGTGATTTAAATAAATAATATGTTCCTTTACTTTTAAGTAATATGTTCCTTATGCATTATAAGTTACAAATTTGTTTTGTGATACTGACACTCTCTAATAAAACTGGAAAATAAAACAAAGAAACCCATATATTTTCTTTCTTTTCCTAAAATTTGTAATACCGGGATACCGGTATTAAGATCTAAAATATACCGGTATTGAGATTTTGTTCCGATATTGCAATCCCTACTCAGAAGTAATAAGTGAATCTATAAAAGTGCGTTTCTATAATGAATCGATGATACTTTACGAGTTTATAATAACTAATTTGTAATAAGTGCCCGAGTTTTCGAAATCTGTTTTCCAGTTATTGAGTGTGCCTCTAAAATGCACAGAAAGTTGTGTCACTGAATAGGGCACAAAGCTTTTACGAGGATGCTATTTGTATGGTTGCAGATGTCTTTTATAAAATAAGTTGATAAAATTAGAGTGGGCACCTAATATGTTTATCTTTCGACATCTGATTCAGATTTATTCCTCTTTTACTGTAAATAATGAAGAGTTTAGTATTATTTTTTTAGGGAAAATAATATCCTCTTTACTTATCATTGCTATTATTTTAAAATGAAAAGGAACTTAACTCTTCGCCAAGAAAAAACAGCCACAGCATGCATGCATCTTCTGTGACCTTATAACAACTCGCTTATATTACTTGTCTCCAGGCACTTTCACCGAAATCTGAAAAACACAGCTCTAGATATTCCTACGTGTACATAATATTTAGCACTCCCTTCGTCTAAACAAATAACATTTCACTCTCTTTCGCCGTCAGAGACTCGGAGCGACATTTCATGCCTCAAACAGTGCTGGCAGGAAATAATAACTGCCTGCTCGGCTTGAAAACATTTATATTTTAAGAAAGCATTTAAAGCTTCGCCGAACATAGCGGTTTAATAACATAACCATTTATTCGACGATGGTATTTCGCTAACGTTTTCTGAATCGGCGCAGAAAAAATTAGTATGCGTCTATGGCGAGATGACGCTTGTAATATAGCAAGCATACTTTGATTTTGATCTACTTGACAGCAGAAGTAATGAGAGCTTTATAACAACTGGTTAATGAATTGCAGCTTTATTATATATATATATATATATATATATATATATATATATATATATATATATATATAATAATGTTATGGCCAAAGCCCGAAATCGGCCAGTTCGCGAACTGGCCAACGTTGCTGTAAACTTACCGGCCAATGTCCGATCTTTTCTTGATTTCGGGCTTTGGCCGGCCAATTCGCGAATTGACTTGGGACGATCGGCCAAAATAGGAAGAAAGAAAGCAAGAGCAGATTGTTTTACACACTGTTAAAAATGAAATATTTAAAAATGAATACTTCTGTGTACTTTTTTTTTTTTTTAAGTTTCAGAAACGAGTTCAAATATAAGTGACACCTCTGAGTTAAAAATAAGCTTGTATTATATAAAAATACGATCTCGTGTTATTCTGTTCTCATATTAAATCCAGAATAGAAATTATTCTGTGAACGTATATGCTGTAACAACGTGATAGCGTGAAGATTAGATTTGCGCCCGTCAAAATGAACGAATTATATCTTGAGCAAAGGAGTTGCGTATCGTGTATGAATACAAAGACAAATTGAGTACTCAGTTTTCAATTACATTTAAGGGTGATCTTTAGTCTTTTTCTGCTCCATGGACCTAATGTTAAAGATCCCGGATCACATTGTCTCCCGAAATATCGCCTCAAAAATATGAAATTTTTTGCAAAGACAAATAGTAAATATAAGGGCTAATTAAAACAAATATGGAGGAAATATAGTTTTGTTATTAATATCATTTAAAGACATTTCTTTGTTGGCGCCATCTGTCGAATTTTACCTACAACGTGACCTTATTTATATTTTATACATAAACGTCATTATAAGGCGGCAAGTGCTTGACGTTACCACTTGCCGCCTTTGGCGACTAGCCGGTTAGCCAGTATTAATGATCGCTAAAATTTTCAATTAATGTAACTTGTTCTTTTAGTAGCTTTTTCTGCAAAATATTTTTGAGCTTCATATTTTGGTAGTTATATAATTCAGTCATACTTTTATGTAGGCCTTAAACAGTTCTGTTCATTGTACTACTTTCTCTAATGTTCTGTCAGTATCTATAAAATTTCTACTTTAAATTAAAGCGGAAACGTTAAACTGCAATCAATATAAAAGCTTTTTATATTGAAGCTAACCATGTCTTTTTTTTTAAATATGAAAATTGAAATCAGAGTCGTTTGGCAGTGAAATTATATGTACATTGCAGAATAATTTATATAATATCTTAAAGAATTATTCAACAAAATTTATCTGATTCATCGTAAAATTAATTTTTTTACTTTCAAAAGACTTAAATGATGCAAATAAAAATATTTTATTTCAGTCAATAAATGAACTTATGAAAAAATTACGAAAAAAATTAAATTTTACAGAGACTTTTGGTCCCAAGGAATCATATTCTACGAAATAATAATCTTGACACTTCAACTTTTAAATAAATAAATAAACGTCCGTATCTTCTGCGATGAATCTGACCGATTTATGAAGTTTTTATGCATCAATTTTAGAACAATCAATATTTTCATAATCACAGGCCAATCACTGTCGAGAAATATTGGCAGAAAATTAACTTATCTTCATTGAAACAGTCGGTGAAGTTTTATAGAAGAGTGATATTGAAATTTCATAAATCAGTCAGTTTTAGTGATTGAATTAGTTAGTTGGAGTTCAATAATTTTTATTTAAAATATTGGTGTCTCAAGAATATATTGTTAAATAAGATTCAAAGGGCAGAGAACCCATGTAAACATTTAAAATTCCTGATTCCTCGGAGCATTTATTGACTAAAGTTATATTAAATATAATTATTTAGTTCCTTAAGACCATTTTATTAGAAGATGTATGCCCCAAATTAGCTGATGGTCGCTGATTAGAATGATTATAAGTATATTAAACTATGTTTGCCTTAAATTAAATTGTTTTATTGAATTAATAATATAGGTATTGTCAAAACTCATAGAAAACTTTTCCTCCTTTTACTTTTCAGAAAATATCTTATTTCATTTTTTTTTTTTTTCATTTTATACAGACACCTGCAGAAAATTACAATTTTGTTTATTAAATTTGCAATAATAGTTGATTTATTTTTTAATTTAAACTTCTATCAATGTGATTCCAACACGTTTATAAAAGTTTTTTTTTTATTTGACGTGCTCGTGCAGATTAAATTTTCTTTTTCTTTTGAGCGAAATATATTATTGAAAAATACGGTTAAAATATTTCTTTAAAAATTCGTTAAAAATCTAAGCATAATTTATAAATTAAAACATTGGCATCATTAAAAAGATAATTTTTTAAGCTTTTATTTGATGCAAAAATCGATTTTGCGCTGTACTATTTTCTCGTTATAGCGACAAAATGCCGAAATTACGCTTAGTTTTTAATTAAAAATTTAAAAAAATCGCTCCACGGTGCACATTCCTGACCTTTAAGGTATATATATATGCCAAATTTGATAACTGTATGTCAAACGGTTTTTACTGTTTTGCGCCAACACACACACACACACACATTGAACTTTATTTATAAGTATAGATTATCACATCGGTCTTTGGTCAATGATTCCCGGCCACTTCGCGAAATGGCCAGCCAAAGTAGAAAATACAATATTAATTGCAAATATTTCTGACTTCGGCCAAACCTCTTGAAATGGCTGGCCAATTCGCGAACTGGCCGTACTTCGGGCTTTGGCTGTAACATATATATATATATAACGTACGTGAATAGAAATCGCTCTCGAATGGCAGCTCTAAAATGTAAACAAATCATCGTACGAATTTTGCTTCATTCAATATTTTTACTACTGCATTGATTTCAGCTCTTCACTTAATTATTAATGGATTTTCAAATTATTATAAAAATATTCTGATTCTGATTCGTCGTATCACCTAAAAATATATTCAATCAGAGGAAAGAAGATATAAAAGAAATCAAGAAATGGGCTTCAATCGGAAGTTTTTTTATTCAGCTCTAAAATAGACTTAACTGTTGCCAGAAGGGTAATAGTTATGACTTTCTTATGGAAATTCATATTCATATCTTCTAAAACAATTATCTTATAAAAATATTCTTTGTGTTAGCTTAAAAGAAAGCAAAATTACCTCTCTAATGATGTGAATTTATTTACCGTAGAATTACTCCGTTGATGTTAATAATATTTTTAATATAATTTGATACAGTCTATGTAATAATGTCTTTAAATGCAATGATGGCCTTCAGATTCCTCCATGAAAACAGTGAATTGCGCGTTCTTGACAATCATTAATTCTGAAAAAGGATTTGCACTTCCGCACTTATTTCTTAATATATACGTTTTCAAATTTGCTGTATGGTAATTCATTTGAATTCATGTTTTTCAGTCGTAGAAAGTTACATAGTGAAAAGTTTTCTTTTTTAAAAATGCATTCCATAGATCATTTAACAATCTAAAAAGCCAGCAACATAGGCGAGCAAACTGGCAGCTAATGGTTTCATTTATTTTGTCTCTGTGTGTATTGAAGGGACAGGAATCGTTGATGGCAGTTGCCATTTAATTTTAAAACATATTTCCTGTAAATATTCAACATTATTTTCCCCATAAACCCAATAATTGGAATTTTGAGGCAAAAATATCATTATTTTTTTTATTGTTAATTATTATTATCATTCAGAGAAGGATAATAATGATAATTAGCATTTTTTTCTTCTGTTTTCATGGTTTCATAACAAAATGTTTTTGATTATGAATTAAGGCATTATAAATCTCTCTGACAATGGTAAAGACAGTATCTCGTTTTCCTATTCCTTTATATTATTCACTGTCAGAAAGCTCCTAGTCCATAGGGATCACTTTTCTTTTTGTTCCCTATAATTTATTTTTGCATACCTGACTTCCTTCAAATTGATCTAGTCATTTTAAATCCCCCTTCTTATTTTATTTCAAATCGCAAATGGAGATAAAGTTTTCAGTTTGGTGGTTGGCTCCCGCTTTTCTGGTAAATATAAATTGTTATGTTGCTCTCTAGACTCTTCGCTAATAGCGGGTCGTACCTCTGTCCAAGGGCTCGTCGTATATGCTACTGGTTATGATGGTCGACCATCCAGTGGTAGTTTCCTTGTCACTCTGGATTGCTAAGGTATGATGAATGTTTCCTCGTTGTGATTATCTAATTACAATTGCACTCACTCTATTTTTTATTTATTCATAGGATAATAAATTACTCAAATTAAGACGAGTACAATTTTAGTGATATTTTAAGGGGACTCGGTACCTTAAAAAATTCGGATGAAAATATAGATTTTCTAATTTTTAGTAAATAATGATCCTTAAACCTTTGGCTTATTAATCTGAAAATCTCAAAACAATCTGACAAGTAATTAGGGATATATGGAATTATTTTGTCTAACGCGCTATCAGGTGCCACACCCACTTCCTGTGTTTACATCAAACATATTTCATGTGCGAGTAGCCAAGCCGTTAAATTTTTTCCATGAAATAAAAAGTAGGAAAGTTGTTTGAAACTGTAAGGCTAAATCCTTGTTTGTTTATGGTTTTACTGCCTTCGTCCTTCCTTTTGATTGAATTTCTCACTGGTTACTATAATCATTTTGAAAACAAAACTGTCTACTTCAGAATTTATTTAGTGTTTTTTACTTCGTTTCGGAAATGCCTCTCCATAAAAGGAAATCCCATTCTCTTGCTATGAATAACAAGAGATGGAAAGGGAATGAATCAAAACCGCTCAACGTAGCTGTGATTGAAAATCTAATTTACTAAATGAAACCGATTCAAAACTCGCGATTGTCAGATTTCTCAATGAAACAGAAATGATATGATAAAACTGATATTTGTTTGGAAGAAAACAAATATATTTTTCTTTCAACAGAACATATTTCAAAGTTTTGTAGTGTAGTTTGTGAGGACTGCCTTAAAAAAGATGTAAATTTGAAGCTGGGTGCTAAATCTGGTTTTTCATATGAACTGAATGTTATATGCACCTATTGTTGTGAAAAAATCAATTCGACTCCCTCTTCAAATTCTGATGATGATAAATTGAATCAGTAAATCTTATTAGTGTTTTACATAGAAAAGTGCATTATATTATATATGGCATTGAATAATAATACACTGTATTGCCTTGCTATACAAATATTTGTGCACTCTTTTTTTGGTCCTTTTCAAATATGTCGTTACTTCTTACGTCAATGAATGCTTTGATTGTTTCATCTATATACTTCAGATAAACACAAAACTTATATAGAATTATATTTGAATGATAATATATTGTTTAAAATATTTTGTATTTATATAAGCTATTTCATATTGAAAATTTTTGTACTTATGCTTTTGAAACTGATTTTCATCGCATGCATTGTCTAGAAAATTTACCAACAAAATGGCTCATTTCATTTGAATTTCAATAAAATGGACTAGAATTTTTGCTGTGTGTTATTAGTTATATAATAAACGGAACTGCACATCATTTAATAACCATTTTTACTAAACAAGTTTACTGAGGAAACAAGGGAACATGTTGTAATTTTGTTCCCCAATTTTTCTAATAATCCCTATTTATAATAATGGTCATTAATAAATTCAATAATAATGTATATTAATAAAAGTGACATCTAGCACTTACAAACGCCAGATTATTGCTTTGAAAAAAAATTAACTCGATATTCTTGTTTTTATTATAATTTTATCGTGATTAAAACTTTAAAGCTGTTTCAATGTGAAAGCTGTGAAAATATTTTTCAAAAAATAAATTTTGCAACGATCCAATTTTTTTTTAAAAAAATCATCTTTTTATCGATGCCAATTTAATAAGCATTCGAATCTTTGCAGAATTGTAGTAGGTTTTAATTGTATTATCAACCACTTAATAGCTTGGTTTTCTTCCATTGTCGATAACTAAAGAAGGAGAATTATATTTAATATCTGTGTAGTTTACAGATAAAAATGAGGGGTTACAATATTCACGAAATTTATAAAATAGATGAACCTGTTTTTTACATTTTTCATAGCGCTCTGAAATTATGGGACTGTCTCCATTAGAAATGTTCATGTACACGATTAATGGAACTTATGTAAGAGAATTAAAATAAGACGGCTTTAATGTTGGAAAATCTGGCAGAATCATGGAAACGAAGTTATATTTAAGGGATTTATCTGAAAAAAATGTAACCAATATTCCTGGCGAACCAGCTGGTTGTCTAAGACAACTAGTAGCAAAGTATTTTTAACATTTCAAGGATTCTTTGAGTAAATTTATTTATTTTATTATTCAATTAATCATACTTATTTTACTTCTCACTGTTTATGTTTACATAATATATTATTACATATTTTATTATTATTAAGTTCAGTTTTTTCTTCTCCCAAGCCTGTGTCATGCCTGACAGTTAATTTTCATGTGTATTTGCGATACATATTTGCGTTTGGATGAGAGGATATAATGTTCGTACAAAAATTACATTCAAGCTGAGCTTAATGAATTGGCATTCATAATTGGTGCCTGATTTCCTATCCTTCTTTTCCCCGAATTTATGGAATGATTCTCGGACTCCAAATCAAATGCTCCAATTCGCACTTTTATGCAAATGTGGTTATTTTTGTTACTATTTGTTTAAAATCTGTATTCAGTTTCCAAGTAGTTATTTTCTGAGTCTTCCTTTCCAATTTTTGCTTCTTATAGGGCCATGTTTTACCGTAAGTTTAAAACTGGCCATATACGTCAACCAACCTGATACAAAAATTATGAAAGTAATAATATATTTCTTTTAACTATTAGTGCGATGTCCGAAAATATCTCAGTCGTTGTCATGCCCCATAATTACTTAAATTTTTCACATGTCTTTTTATCATAAACTCTCAGTCCTATCAAAGATTTGCAAAGCATTCTGAGACATAAAACCACGTCATTCACATAAATTCTCACATAGCATCCATTCTTCCTTCTTGGACGAGAGTTCCTTCACAAAACCTTATCCCGCCTTCGTTTACTCCATTCGCATTCGTGGCTTTCATTTTGTCCACGTTGTGTACAAGATGTGTGTAAAAACAAAGTATTCAAAAATCACTGGAAACTTGATGAGAAGAGTATGAATAGATACAGAGATTTAATATATGAATATGAAACAATGAAAATATGAAAGATTGCATTGCTACATTTCGGCAGGAATCCGATACCGATCATTAGAAGTCTTTTCGCCTGTTGATATATTAGTCATTTTTCTTATATTATCTTCAGAATAATTGAAAATTGAACATATAACACATTTTTTCAGTTATCTGAATTATAATTTAAACTAAAATTATCATTGTCACTATCACCTTAATCTTCTAAATTATTATTACACTTGTTCGCATTTGACATAATATAAATTATTTTGTAATTATTGGAAAGATAATAACGCCTAAAGTCAAGAACTACACGCTCACACAGCGCGAAGGATTCTTGGCAACTTGCACGCAAAATGTCGTGACATATGCCCGGATCTGACGTGCTACTATGCATTTTGGTTTCAATAATGCATCACGAGTGTAACTCGTTATTCTTGTTATTTGCCAAGAATGAGTGCACAGTTCACAGAGATTTAGACACATTCCATTCAGTGCTTTCTTTGCTTTAGAATCCAATCTATACAGATGACATCAACGTATTTCCAAGAACTGGTAAATTTTGCACTCCGCTGAACCGCAGGGAAAGACTTCTGTTGAATTTCGTGAATGGATGCCTCGGCCGGAAATGCATACTTAATTCACCATTAACGGTTTCGGATTCGATTCCGTTTCAGAAAGAGGAGCCGAGGCGCATTTCTCTGCATTCTTTAAGGCACGAATGAATGGCATTCGATTTTACGGCCACTCGACGCAATTCTGAGGTGGGAGTCAGATTTATGCGAGGCTTTTAAAATATAACATTGGGAACAGCAGTATGGAACACGATAAATGCAACGTTTATCAAAATGCTATTTTAAATACTTATCTGCCAATAGAACCAGGGATCACAACTGAAAAGGCAAGGATGCAACTGAACGATAAGCAGGAAAACTCTGCCAACCTCAAAAATAACTATTTTCCTGGGACAAAAAACATGAAATGGTTTCATGAAAGCTAGACATACAGCTAGAAAACTTTTGTCAGTTTTCAATTTGATTAGAAAAAAGATGGAAACTTTTAATTAATATGGGTTTATATGACTTAATTTTCCATAAATGTTGCCTATTAAAGTTTCATTGCTTTCAATTACGTATGAAATAATAGTTATTGCACTATTAGAGTGAAATTTTTGCTCGAATGAAGCAATCCATCATATGATGTATAAAATTTCTTTGTTTATTTTTATCAATATTTTATTACTAAAAATCCTTATCAAGTTTTCAGTGCCAAAAATTATTTGTTCGAGTAAATGTGCGAGCGAATCTGTTTGGTCCATTCCTAATGATTAGAAAAAAATTTAATTTCAAATAGCATAAAATTGCAAAGCACGCCTAGTATATATAAAATATTTCGTCATTCAGGCATTTACTCTATAATGGGACATACGAGATGAATTGCCTTAAAAGTCATATTTGCAATCTGATAATAAGACGGAATTATATTTTTAATATTATTCATTTTAAAATGTGTCGCTCAAGTCTGCTTTAATCAAGAATCGCTCAATTTAAGAATCCTTTAAAAGTCACCCTATTGCACCCTAATTCCAATATTTTAATTCATCTTTCCATAATCAATGCATATATGATAATCATGTCATTAATTGTATTTTAATAACTGCTTTTGTAGCCTTCAATCAGGATCGACTAACCCCTCAGGGGCTCACCTACTATAGGTGAGTACGGGTGTCCCAATCCCGAGGTTCCCAGGGATCTATGCTCCTTTATGTTCCCTCTCCCCTCGGTCTTCTGCTTTTGGCTGTGATTTTTCTTTCCCTCGAGGGTAGGCGAGGGAGCTCTCCATGAGAAGCTGTCGCCGCTCTGTTTGCTTCTTGCTTCTCATGGACAGCAAATACCCCCACGTGTTTGCCGTGCGTGGCGACCCATTAGACGGGTGGTGCATTTCGGTCCCCGGTGTATCAATCGGCCGGTATCCCAGACACTTAACTGGGCTGCTCAAGGGGATCAAGCGAAGGGGTCACTCCTTGGGCTTGGCGTTAAGGGTAGTCACTGTCCCCGGGGGTGATTCCCAGCGTATAGGTTTCGATCAGCACCATGGTAAGCGCTGGGGCGAGCCAGAGCCGGTGGCTGCCATCCCTTGTTGGGCTCCGTGGTGGGCGGTGCCGTCGAGCCCGAATCATTTACCATATCGCATGGGTCTTTCTACTAATCAACACAGTAATGCTTTTTTGAAATTTTTTATAGTTTTTTCTGAAAATAATGACTTAAAGAACATATCTCCCATTTTAATTCATAAAAGTATCTCTGCCCTTGTCGGAGAGGTAAAATCAATTAAAAAACTGAACAGTGGAAAACTTTTAATAGAAGTCATGAATATGAAACAATCTGAAAATATATTGAAACTAGAAAAAAATAGGGAACATAGATGTCAAAGTCACTCCACATCATACACTTAATCATTCCAGAGGCATTATTTCCGAAAGTGAATTTCAAAAAGATCTGGAAGAAGATATACTTGAATGTCTGAAAGGCCAAAAAGTCATAGCAGTCCGCCGAATTACAATCAAACGAAATGGTCAGAACTTCCCAACAAAACATCTCATTCTTACATTTGACACTCCTGTACTACCAAAATCCGTTAAAATAGCTTATATAAACTGCCCGGTTAAACATTTTATACCTAATCCCTTGCGTTGCTTTAAATGTCAAAAGTTTGGCCATACAATTACGGCTTGTCGGGGAAAACAAATTTGTGCTCGGTGCTCTAGCTCAGACCACGAAAGCAACACCTGCAATTCTACCGAAACAAAATGCTATAACTGCGATGGTGATCATCCATCGTACTCCAGATCCTGCCCACATTATAAATTAGAAAAGGAAATCCTGACAGTTAAAATAACAAAAAATCTCTCTTTCCCAGATGCTCGAAAAATAGTCACCGACAGAACACCCAAACCAAACCTCTCTTATGCATCTGCACTAAATCCATCAGTCCCCCCATCACAACAAACAACATCTGCCATAAATAATCTTAAAACAACTACAGCAGCAAATACTCCTGTTAATAATGAACTAATAACAATTAAAAAAAGTGACTGGTTTGAACTTCTTGCAATTAAAAAGTCTTGGGAGAATGCTTCATCGTCCTCTGCCGTATCACATTCAACTACCAATTCAACTCCTGTACCAACGATTCAACCAAATCCACCTTTTCCAACCATTAGCAGTGATGAACAAGCAAATGCATCTGCAATTCTTACAAATAATTTATTAGATATAAAGACGGCAACTAATAAGTCTCCAAATAATCCCAATATATCCATATCAACAAAGAACAATTCATCCCCTGTAAAGACTAATGCAAAAAGTGCTCGGGAAAATAAAAAAATGATGAAGAAGTCAAATGATAAAGTGAAAGAATCGAATTCTAGCAAACGTGTTCGCCTACTAACCAATAAAAGGGATCAAAATATTTTAAGTACGTCTGCAAATCGATCACCTACCCGACAAGATTTTTTAAAAGACTCTCGAAAGAAAAATCTTAATGATGATGGTGAAGATAGTGATTCACTTTTTAAAGTTTACCCATCTGAAGATGAAATGTCCACCAGTGAGGCTGGTGATTTCTAGCATCCTTTGTGGTCTTCTACTTTTGTCAGTTCCCCCTTTTTCTGTTTTTTGGTTTGTAATTAATGGCTGCATTTATTTCCTGGAACTGCAGAGGGTTTATGAACAAGTCTTCAGAACTTAAAGACCTTATTTATAAATATCAACCAACCTGTATTGCACTACAAGAGACGTATCTTAAAACAGATAAAAATAATATTCCTAATTACCAAATTTTTAGCAAGAACAATATGCAAAATAGAGCTTCTGGTGGCGTTGCAATTCTTACAGCGAGTAATATCCCATCCATACCTCTGATTCTGAACACTAATCTTCAAGCAGTAGCAATAGCCGTTCATATGCAATCCTTGATCACCATTTGCAGTCTCTATTTGCCTCCCAACGAAACAGTTAATCAAACAGATCTTAACATCTTAATTTCCCAACTCCCATCTCCGTTCATTATTTTGGGAGACTTGAACGGTCATAGCACTTTATGGGGTAGCTGTAATTCAAACACACGAGGTCGAAAAATCGAACAACTGCTTGTTGACCATAATTTATGCCTTTTAAATACAGATGAAAAAACACATTTTCATTTACAAACGCGAACATTCCATTCAGTTGATCTGGCAATATGTTCTCCAGCACTCCTACCTTTTCTAAATTTAACGATTGACAATGATCTATATAATAGTGACCACTTTCCTTTAATTTTAACAGATAATAGACACAGTATCACTGGTTCTTATCATCCTCCTAAATATGTTTTAAATGCAGCAGACTGGCAGAAGTTCACCTCTCTGGCTAATATTAACTCTCATGTAATTAAATCTTCAACTATTGAGGAAGCATTAGAACATATTGTCAACACTATAATCGACTCGGCAGACAATTCTATCCCAAAAACGTCTGGCATTCAAAGAAAACAAAACAAGCCCTGGTGGAATGCCGATTGCCACAGGCATACAAAAAACAGAAAAAGGCCTGGAGTATTTTTCGAAGATACCCCACCACACAAAATTTTATTTATTTTAAAAAGACCAGAGCAGAATCCAGAAAAATTCAACGACGCAGTCGAAGAATTTCTTGGCGAAACTTTGTCTCCAATATTACCTCTCAAATATCCAGCCGTTCTTTGTGGAATAAAGTAAAAAGAGCTTCAGGTGTTTCTCATACTAACACCGTTTCTATTTTAGTACATAAAGGAAATACAATTTCATCCTTAAAAGATATTGCAAATTGCATTGCTTCAACTTTCGCATACACTTCTAACAGCCAGAATTGCCCTCCTCAATTTTTGAATTACAAAAGGAACGCAGAAAAACAAGCATTAAATTTTAATTCTCGGACTACGTTGCCCTACAACTGCGATCTAACGTTTATGGAATTGCAATCGTGTTTATCTAGTGTCCACAACTCTTCTCCAGGACCGGACAATATTAGCTACTCCATGATCAAACATTTAACAATCGAGTCTCAAAAAGCCTTATTACTTTTCTACAATCGTATCTGGCACGAACACTACTTTCCTACTATTTCAAAACGCAATAATAATCCCTTTGTTGAAACCAGGAAAACATCCTCAGAATCCATCAAACTATCGCCCCATTGCTTTAACCTGTTGCCTCTGTAAATTACTTGAGCGGATGATTAATCGTAGACTAATATATTACCTGGAAAACAACGACATTCTTCATCCATCTCAGAGTGGATTTCGGAGGGGTCGTAGCACCACCGATAATCTTCTGACCCTTGAAACAGACATCCACCTCGCTTTTTTACAAAGAAAGCACTTAGTCGCCATATTTTTCGACATCGAAAAGGCATATGATCGGACCTGGCGATACGGGATTTTGAAAGATTTGCATGATCATGGACTAAGAGGAAACCTACCTATTTTTATAAGGAATTTTTTGAAACTCAGAAAATTTCAAGTTAAAGTGCAGTCCGAATTTTCAGACTTCTTCATCCAAGAGGAAGGTGTCCCTCAGGGCAGCGTTTTAAGTGTGACGCTTTTCATTTTAAAAATGAATAGTATTTTAAGACAACTATCGCCTACTGTGAAGGGCCATTTATACGTTGACGACTTCTACATTTCATGTACGGGGATAAATATGAATTTTATACAACGACAGCTGCAGATTGCAGTTAATGGTATAACACAATGGTGCAATAATAATGGTTTTAATATTTCTACATCAAAAACTGCGGGTGTTCACTTTTGCCGTAAAAGAAATTTACACTATAACCCAGAAATCAAATTAAATGAGGAAATCATTCCATTTTTGGATGAGATCCGGTTCTTGGGTATAATCTTTGACAAAAAGCTAACCTTTCTCCCTCATATAAAATTGTTAAGGAAAAAATGCGAAAAATCTTTGAATATCTTAAAAGTCTTATCATCTACAGCTTGGGGAGCGGATAGAGACTCTTTGATTAAAATATATAAAGCCACGGTGCTCTCTAAGTTGGATTACGGCAGTGAAATTTATGGATCTGCCAGAAAAAGTGTTTTAAAAAAACTGGACCCAGTTCATCACACAGCACTCAGACTTTGTTCCGGAGCATTTAGGACATCCCCTGTGAAAAGCCTTTATATCGAAGGTTACGAACCTTCCCTTGATGTAAGAAGACGAATGTTGTCTTTGAATTATTATTTTAGAGTTCAGTCAAACATAAAACATCCATTTTATGATTTTAAACTTCGCCCTCACTTAGTTAGACTGCAAGAGGCTAGAAAGTCGTCCTCACCAGTATTTTTTACAAGAGTCCAGAACTTACTTTCAGAAAACCTACTTAATCTACACGTTACTCCACAGCTGGTATATGACTTTCCACCTTGGAAAAATCTTAATATGCAATTTTTAAACCCATTCAACACTTTTAACAAATCTGAGACAACAGAAGTTATATATCAGCAAATTTTCCTTGAACACAGACAGCAATACAAAGACTTTCTTCCAATTTATACCGATGGGTCAAAGTCATCTAATCATGTCTCTTTCGCTGTTGTCTTACCAGATACAGTCATTTCTTTTACACTTCATTCTTTTTGTTCAATTTTTAAGGCAGAAATAACTGCGGTTTTATATGCATTGGAAGAAATTTCATGGAGACCGGGAAAAAATTTTATTATTTATACCGACTCTCTAAGTGTGTTACAATCGCTAAAATCATTTTATCTTCATCGTCATAATCATCCTTTGGTTTTCAAAATTCTAGATATTTTTAACAAACTGACTTCTCGGGATTTTATTATTTTATTCTGTTGGGTACCCTCTCATGTAGGAATTCTGGGCAATGAGGAGGCAGACAAGGCTGCTAAATTGGCAAGTATTCCAGCGTTCATATCTATTCCTGTAAGCGACTTAAATAAGCACAATAAAAGGCTTCTTTATTCCAAATGGCAAGCTCAGTGGGACCTTGAAACTAACAATAAACTACATACTATTAAACCTCATGTACAACCGTGGCCTTCATTACCTAATCGAAACGCAGACACAGTATTAACCCGTTTACGTATTGGACATACGAAATTCACCCATCGCCACTTGTTACTAGGGGAACAACCACCTCTATGTTCCCAGTGTGACTGTCAAATGTCTGTCCAACATATATTGTCAGAATGTCCAAATTTTCAATGCTCAACGTTTGCACTTCTTTCAAAATACGAACACTCCATTACCTTTCTTACTTGGTAAGACACCACATGTTCAAATTTTTGCATTTTTGAAATCAATAGGTTTTTATCCACATATTTAAATTTTCTTCATCTCTCTCAAATGTTTTCATATTGTTTTTATAACTGAAGTTTTATATTTTAATTCTGAAAAATACAGTTTGGCGCAGCATAGCCAAAATCATGGCTCTTGTGCCAATAAAATCCAGAAATCCAGGATCGACTAAATATAAAAAAACTTTAAAAAAAATATTTCATGTCATGATGAGGATATTAAAAAAAAAGTTAGGGAGATTATTATTGTTGAGTAGAAAAGTTTTTCCATGGGATTTGCTCTCTGAGCAATCTTTTATTATTTTTCATTCAATTTTCCTTTTTCTATTTATATTTCTTCCTCAAGGGTGTGTCATCCCTATAATATTTACTTAGTAACCCTTCTCCGATGGATCCCCTCCTTTTCAATTATAATAATAATCTACTTCAAAGTTCAAGTTTTTCAATCAATAAATGTCTATTTATTTCCAGTTAGGCTTAATTATTTAATCAATAGCCTTCCAATGCGACAGCCCCCTCAGGGGCTCACCTACTATAGGTGAGTACGGGTGTCCCAATCCCGAGGTACCCAGGGATCTTTACGCACGACATGCCATACAGTTTTAAGTGTACGTCATGTTTTAATCGATTGTCCTGCTTTTAATAATCAACGGTTACGATTTTTTAATACAGTGTCTATAGACATTCTTGAACTACTGGGTGAGAAACCTCACTCTAACATTTTTAAATTTCTGCAGACCATTGGTTTGATGCATTTTATTTAAGTTTTGTCCAATTTGGAATCTTTTTCGTGTGTCAGTAATTTATGAACTTTTACTTTTTTCATGGATGTTTTTTAAATACCGTTTTAATGTATCGGCTTGCGATTGGAATTTTTAACCTTGCCTAGTTTTTTTAATCGGAATAACCTCTTTAAATATCTTTGAAATGCTTCTTACCATTTGATTGGCGCAGCATGGCCAGATATGGCTTTTGCGCCATAAAACCTAAACAACCAACCAACCAACCAACCAACCAGGGATCTTTACTCCCTTTAGGTTTACTCTCCTCTACGCCTTCTGCTTTCTTCTTTCTGCTTTGTTTTTTCTTTCCCTCGACGGCAAGCGAGGGAGCTCTCCATGAGAAGCTGTCGCCGCTCTGTTTGCTTCTTGCTTCTCATGGACAGCCAAAACCCCACGTGTTGGCCGTGCGTGGCAACCCATTTGACAGACGGGTGGTGTACTGTGGTCCCCTGTGCATCAATCGGCTGGTAGCTGGTCATCTGAGTGGCTAGTCTGCTAGGGATCAAGCGAAGGGGTTACTCCTTGGGCTTGGCGTTAAGGGTGGTCACTGTCCCCGGGGGTAACTCCTAGCGTATAGGTAACCGATTAGCACTATGGTAAGTGCCGAGGCTAGACATCTAGAGCCGGTGGCTGCCATCCCTTGTTGGGCTCCGTGGTGGGTGGTGCCGTCGGGCCTGAAACACCTCTAATATCGTATGGGCAAATCCAAACGTGCTCCCTTCAGTGGGCATCCAATTGTAACAAATTTATTTGAAAAACAATTTGAAAAATTTTTTGTAATTAAAAGAGTCAAAGAAGAGGAAAATTTTCATACAGTTTCACCATTTCTAGTGGAAAAAGCTATTTCAAGTACGGTTGGAGAAGTTTCTTCAATTCGAAAATTGCGTTCTGGGGACTTGCTTGTAGAAGTGAATTCCCGCGAGCAAGCTCAACAACTGCTGAAATTGAAAGCACTAGCTACTATACCAGTAAACGTAAGTGCGCATCGAACGCTTAATTCATCCAAAGGTGTTATAACCTGCGGTGAATTGTTTAATGTTTCTCTGGAGGAAATAACTCAGAAACTAAGCTCGCAAGGAGTGACACATGTCCGTCGTATTACTATTCGACGTGACGGCAAACTTCTTGATACGAAGCATCTAGTTCTGACATTTAATTCCCATAAAGCACCAGAATCAATAAAAGCAGGATATCTCAAATTACCTGTGAAGGCATTTATTCCGAATCCCTTGAGATGCTTTAAGTGCCAGCGTTTTGGCCATTCAAAGGCTAATTGTCGCGGCACACTTACATGTGCTCGTTGTGCACAAGCTGGTCACGAGAGCACTGACTGCACATTAAAAGAAAAATGCACAAATTGCAAGGGAGAGCATACCTCTTACTCACGAGCCTGTCCCAAATGGAAGCTCGAGAAAGAGATTGTAACCACGAAGGTAAAAAATGATATATCATTTAAGGAAGCCTGAAAACTGGTGTTAGCGCAGACTCCAACAGAAGGTCGTAGCTACGCCTCCGTAACAAAGTCTCTCAGAAACTCTGAGGTGCAGACAAAGCCTGTCAAAATTTTATCATCTGATTCCGATTCAGACTTAATTACAAGTCCAAAAACACCAAAACAGAGTAACTTTAAGAAAAAGAAAGGCATATCAAAAGCCCAAAAGTCCTTGACTTTGAAATTTTCAAGGACAGGTGCTTCTCTAAAAGAGTTGAAATCTCGAAGATCAATTGCTCTTGAGATAGGCAAAGCTGGTCTTGCCACGAAGGACTTGCCTTCTTTATTTGGGAATCCAGCTAATTCTGAGCTGTTAAAAATCCATCCTTCAGAGGATGATGAGGATTTCCAGATGGGTTGCGAACAGTCAGCAACTCGACTCACTGGCGTTGATAACAGTCCTACTCCCACAATTTAATGGCCCCTTTTATTTCCTGGAATTGTCGGGGAATTAGGACAAAACTTGAAGACCTCAAAGCTCTCGTGAATTCCACACACCCTGTTTGCATAGCGCTTCAAGAAACGTTCTTGAAGTCAAATGTTCACTTGAAGATACGTGGATATAATTGTGTCCGAAAGGATAACGTTACTGGCTTATCTTCTGGCGGGGTATGCATTTTGACCTCCAACAGTTATCCCAGTACTATCCTAAATCTACACACTCCCTTGCAGGCTGTGGCTGTACAGGTGCACGTCAAAACCTTAGTTACAGTCTGCTGCATTTATCTACCACCAAACGATGTCATCTCTCAAAACGATCTTAATGTTCTGATAGATCAACTTCCAGTGCCTTTCATACTGCTTGGCGACTTCAATGGACACAGTACCTTGTGGGGTTCTGATAGAACAAATTCTCGTGGGCGACAGATAGAACAATTAATTTCTGATAACTGTCTCTGTCTGCTCAATAATAACGAGAAAACCTATTTCCATGAACCCACAGGTACATTTCATTCTGTTGATTTAGCTCTTTGCACTCCAGCACTTTTTCCTTTGCTGAACTTTATAGTAGCAAGTGATCTGTATAATAGCGATCACTTTCCCTTGATCGTTTCCCACGCTGATGAGAATAATGCGACACAACAATATCCACAGACTTACATATTCCAGAGGGCAGACTGGGGTACATTTACTAGGAAAGCGGTGATTACCGAGGAAATGGTCACTCCCACTAGTATTACTAATTCGGTCCAAAATGTTATTGACTGTATCATTGGTGCAGCGAATGCTACAATTCCTAAACGCTCGTCTTTTCCACGAAAATATCACAAACCGTGGTGGAACGACGCTTGTCGTGAAGCTTATAGGGACCAAAAGAGATTATGGGGGATCTTTCGTAGATACCCTACAACTGAAAACCTCATTGCATTTAAAAAAGCAAGAGCAAATGCGCGCCGCATCCGACGTCTCAGCCAGAGAGCTTCATGGATAAGATACGTTTCCTCAATTACTTCTACTACATCCAGCGCCCAAGTGTGGCGGAAAGTCCGGGCGGTCAATGGCATATATAAGGATTTTACTTTTCCTCTATTAAGCGTTGGGTCGCTTTCTTACTCTTCTCCATTGGAAATTGCGAATATAATGGGTCAAACGTTTGCGGATATTTCCAGTTCTGCTTTCTGTAATCCAGTTTTTCTCACGAAAAAGAGACGGGCAGAACAATTAAAATTAAAATTCGAAACTCGCGGTTGCTTTTTATACAACTGCGAGTTCCGGATGTACGAACTAAAGAAGGCTCTCTCTCGGACACGTGATACTAGCCCAGGTGTTGATGGAATAACATACAGCATGCTCCGCCATCTGGATGAATCCTCTCTCTTTTATCTCCTTCATCTCTTTAACAGAATCTGGAGTGAGCAAGTGTTTCCAGATCAGTGGCGAGAGGCGATTGTGATTCCGATCCTTAAGCCAGGGAAAGATCCTGTAGATCCTCTGAGCTATAGACCGATCGCTTTGACTAGTTGCTTATGCAAAACATTCGAGCGTATGGTCAATTCACGGCTCATGTATGAAATAGAGAAAAATGGTTGTATTTCACCCTTTCAAAGCGGATTTCGTCGAGGTCGATCCACAGTTGATAATCTTATTCACCTTGAATCTGAAATACGCAATGCATTTGTCCGCCGAAACCATCTTGTTTCGATATTTTTTGACATTAAAAAGGCTTATGACCGCACTTGGCGCTATGGTATTCTTAAAATTTTATTTGATATGGGGTTTAGGGGTAACCTACCTCTTTTTATTCAAAATTTCTTACAAACTCGTAATTTTCGTGTTCGCATTAACCAAACGTTATCTAATTCTTTTATCCAACATGAGGGTGTTCCTCAAGGAAGTGTATTGAGTGTCACCCTTTTTATCCTTCATTTGAGTCAAATTATCCAAGTCATACCATCATCTGTCTCTGGCACATTGTATGTTGATGACCTACAGATCTCTTGTCAGGGATCTAGTATGGCCTTAATAGAACGACAACTTCAGAAAGCCGTTGACAAG
Source organism: Argiope bruennichi (assembly GCF_947563725.1). NCBI lineage: Eukaryota > Metazoa > Arthropoda > Arachnida > Araneae > Araneidae > Argiope > Argiope bruennichi. The sequence continues at coordinate 144,273,214 of NC_079153.1, read as the reverse complement.
CTCATAGACTGGTGCGATGAAAATGGGCACACACTCTCCCCTGAAAAGAGCTGTTGTATCCATTTCTGTAGGAAACGAAACCTTCATCTAGACCCTGTAATTAACATCCGGGGAATCAGAATAGCAGTTGTTGATGAGGTTCGCTTTTTAGGATTGATATTTGATCGTAAACTCACTTTCCTTCCTCATATCCGTTATCTACGGAAGAAGTGTGAGAAATCGATGAATATTTTGAAGGTTCTTTCAACTACGTCATGGGGAGCAGACCGAACATCTCTACTTCGCGTCTATCAATCTGTGGTACTCTCCCGTATTGACTATGGGTGCGAAGTGTATGGTTCTGCACGCACTAGTGTTCTAAAGCAATTAGATACTGTGCATCATACTGCTCTCAGGATCTGTTCTGGAGCGTTTCGAACTTCGCCTGTGCACAGCTTATATGTAGTTTGTCACCAACTGCCGCTAAATCTACGTCGCAAAAAGTTGTGCGTCCAATATTATTTGAGACTGCAATGTCATACTACTCATCCTATGCGGGACATGAATATTCCTGTTGGCATTGGACGATTATACAATGCTCGTCCCTCTAATATCCCTCCTTTTTGCGAGAGGATGAAACAATTACTTGCCAACTCAGATCTTTGTAATGTCCAAATCCATCCGATAAATTTTATATCCCTCCCACCTTGGGATATTCCACAAATTTCATTTCATAATCCATTTTCTACTTTTGATAAATCTACAGTTTCACCTTCCGTTTTCCAACAGATTTTTAATTATCACCGATATAAGTTTTCAGATTACACCGCTGTCTTCACGGATGGATCAAAAACTGCTCATCATGTGGGATGTGGTATCGTATTTTCTGAAAATATTTTAAGTATACGATTGGACAACACTCACTCTGTTTTAACGGCCGAATTGATGGCAATTTTGTTTGCCCTAGAAAAAATTTCCACTCTTCAGGAACAAAAATTCTGTATTTATTCCGATAGTATGAGCGCTCTTGAAGCTCTTGGTCACCATCATAATATGACGCATCCAATAGTTATTCATAGTTTATGCCTTCTACGAACTCTACAATCTAAAAGCTTTGACATAATATTTTGCTGGCTACCTAGCCACGTTGGCATAAATGGAAATGAGAAAGCAGATGTTGCAGCTAAGGAAGCATCATTATATCTACAACGACCACTTCCCTATCTTGATGCGAAGAAGTATCTTTCTCATCATATTCATTCATTATGGCAAGAATCGTGGGACCTCCAAATATCTAATAAATTGCATTTCATTAAATCACGCATCACATTATGGCCAATTGTCCCAGTGAGAGAACTTGATGTCAAACTGACACGACTTCGCATTGGGCACACCCGTTTCACCCATAAACACCTTTTGTTAGGTGAACGGTGTCCAACTTGCACATCATGTCAAGTCGATTTTACCATCGTTCATATTTTAACCGATTGTACTGTTTTTAATAGCCACCGGCTGCATCATTTCGGAACATTGCACTTGAACATCCGTGACTTGGTAGGAGAATATCCTCACAAGAACATTTTTAAATTTTTAAAAGAAATTGGGTTTTTACATCTTATCTAATTTTATAGTTCTTTAGTATACTTTCTGAAGATTTATATTTTTATAATTGATATTTCTTTTGACAAAAATTTTAACATCTAGATTAAAATTTTTAAAGCTTTTCATCTCATTTTACCATATGCTTGGCGCAGTATAGCCAAACCTGGCTCTTGCGCCATAAACATCAAAATCAAACTCAAAACTCCAATGCGACAGAAATAGAACTTTATCTTTAGATTTAGTGTTATGTTTAACAGCAATGTTAGTTAACATTCCCTCATTGTTGCTGGCTTTTAAGAGCCTGTTATGGATTACTCTATATTAAGCTTTAATGCCGAAGCATTTCATTCATAAATTATTGCTGTTTATCAGCTACCCAGTAATATTATAATCTTCAAATATGCTGCGTGCTTGAGTGTGTTGAATAAACCCGGCGCTCCAATGATCATGTAGCACATCATCATCAAAGAGATACCTAACAGCTGATAGCACTCCGGAATCGGCGGTCATTTTATTCATTGATTGAATACTTAAGGAATTTCATGCTCATCCCACTCAAAGGTCAGAAAGGAATTAGGATTGTATTGCAATCTGACTCTTTGAAAGTGATCAGAATCCAGATTCATTCTATGATTCTCTAATAGGGCATATATTGTGGGTGGAAGATAAAATGTATTGTGCTCGGGAGTTTTAAAGATATGTTATATCTCACAATTGGGAAAATGATGTGTGGATTAAAAAATAATTTTCACTTTCATCGCCCATTTCTGTTGAATTAATTTGAATATTCGTAAAATCCGCAAGAAATTTCGTCACTCGCCTTCACTCACAGCTCGACAAGATTGAAATTCAGAATAAACACTTCCAATTGCTTCTGGAATACATGGGAAAGAGGTACGGCTTCATCTTCCACTCAGTTTATACTTAAGATGTCACAGTTTCCGATCTTGCAGGTCCGAGACGGATGAATCTTTCATTACAGAAAGAGCAAGACATTATTTTTTAAAATCCAATTGAGATTTTTCAAACATCTGTTATTCCACTCATTTCCTTTGCGAAAAATGAACAACTTTGACTCGTTGTTGTAGAACAGGCAGAATACTTACAGGTCCAAAATGATGTGTTCAAAGAAAGACCGAGTATGGAGTTCACAGTTTGCTGAAATGCCAGAGAGAGAAATAAAAGTTCCAAAAGATACATTTACCACGAAAATCTTATCGAAAATGTAAATGCAGTTGGTATCGTAGGCTAGATAGATATTGCAATGTGGAAATTGTAAGATTTTCAAAACAATCTTTAATCAAATATAATTGCAAATTGACAATGTTTATAATCACTTCATCGAAAATAAATTTCGAAATTCATAATTAGAAAATAAAGTTTATGGAAACTTTCTTTTTTAAAAAAACGCGCATGTTTCAGCACATGCTACAAGGTTTAACATCATAATGCCATCAAATTATTGAGGATGTTCGGTTATTTCGAATATTTAGGCAAAAGAAGAAAAAAAAAAGAATAATGAAGAGGATTCCGAAGGATGGATTGATTAATACATCTTCGTACAAGGAAGGCCGTGTTGCTGTGTGATTAGGATCTTCATCAACACTTTTGTTTGAAATGAATCACGAAAGGAAGAGAATTGTATTGCCTTTAAGAATGAGAGTAGACAGAGGCCCTTTTAGAAGTTGAAAGGAGAGACATTAAAAATCGAAATACCTCTTAAGTATTTTTAAAATTTATATAAACAGAAATAAGAATCAATAAATGAAACAAAAATTCTCACGAAATAGTATTATTTTCAAATGAAAGGTCCTTGTCTCGGTGCAGATTTGCTTTCTAATCGTATATTAAATTTATTTCGAGGTCATACTCTACTTCAAGTTTTGCAGCCGAATTTCACTTACTAAGTTTAAGTTATGTATTTATAAAGTAAATTCCGTTTTCCTATTAAAAAGACCATAGAAAGGAACAAAATCTTTTGTTATGCCTTAACTTGCATTTAAATCTTAAATATATTTCTTCTAAGATTCTAGTCAAAACAAAGTATCGTACTTTGTATCCGCGAATTACAGAACTGTACAGAACTAAGTTTTACTATAATGTAACCTTTTTTGCCAGAAAAGGAATAGGAACTTTAGGTTACAAAAAAATCATGAAAATTTTACTATCCAAAGTAACCTTAAAGCCTGAAAATTTATGGTACCAGCTAATAATTTCCTTATGAATTTTCCAACACGGATTATTGCATGCACTCAAAATTCCAGACGCATAACAAATACATGATCGATTTAAAATTAAATAACAATCATATATTCAAAGTCATTTATGGAAATAATTTTAATTAAACGTTTCAATGAGTTTTAAATTTAAAAGAAATATGCAAAATCAAGTGTCTTCAAAGCAATCTGAATGGTTATATGTAAAAATTAAATGAAAATAAAAACAGTACGGATTTTTTTAAGTAAAGAGATTACGCAGCATTTTCATAAATGAATTTAGATTGGTAACTTCATTCATTAACCATTATAAAATAAAATAATAGTTTATATCATTATAAAACAGTACATAGTATAAATTCATCGGAATTTCTTTTTATCGTGCTACTGAACTCAAAAAATTCAGTTATGATCCAACAAAAAAATTCGGCAAGATCAAATAAACCAATAACGTGAAATATAATTCCTTTACGTCTGAGAGCGGCGTCCATCGTCTGAATGAGATCTTGTTCACGAAATGCAGAGTTGATAAATTAAGCTTGCACTTGGGGCTTATCTAAAAGTTACTTTTAAAGTATAAAATACTTCACAATTTTTTTATATTACAGTCTAAGTCTGTTATTATAAATTCTATTTATCTAGCTCTGTTCATTTTGCAATTGTCGTTTTCACATTTTTTTCGGTCCAAAACTTCTTGCGAATGGATTTCATTCAAAATTTAATAGAAATTTACAAATTTCTGTACACCAAATTTCAGCACTCAAGTTTCAAGCTTTCTTGAGTTAGCTTGTTCACAGACAGACAGAATGCTGAGAATAATTTTTTTCGGATTCAGGGTGGTCTAAAATGTGGAGATTTGACAAAATCACGCGCTCGACTTTTCTAAGGATTACAGAAGTTTTTCTTTGTATGCTTGGTATATGAAAATGTAAAAAGGAAGAAAGAAATGATCAATGCAGATACTATACGTCTAGAAGATCAATTTCCTTATAGTTATTGAAGAAAATGTATTCAATATTCATCTTTAAAATTTCAGAATCGCCTGATTTCATAATTAGATTTTCAAAAACACTATTATTTTCTGAGGTCGGACACACCCGTTTCACACACAAACACCTTTTGTTTGGTGAAGGGTGTCCCAAATGTACAACGTGCCATGTCGATTTTACGGTTATTCACATGCTATCAGAATGCCCTGTCTTCAATCATCAACGAATACGCTATTTTAATACATCGTGTCCGAGTATCAGTGACTTAGTGAGAGAAAATGCCCATTGTAACATTTTTACATTTCTGAAAACAATTGGATTTTATCATCATATTTAAATAGCAAATCTTTTTACACTTTTAACCTTGTTTACTATAGTAAACACTTCATATTTTAAAATTTGCATTTGATTTTTACTGAAATAATTCACCATACCATTAGACCAGTAACTTCTACCATACTATTGGCGTAGCATGGCCAAATATGGCCCTTGCGCCAAAAAATCACAAACTAACTAACTAACTAATTATTTTCTGAGAAAGGACACATTTTGGGTTTAAAAGTCCATTTCCTTCTTCTTTATTGGAAACAAAGTAATTCTTTTAAAAATCAATAAATGGAAAGAATTGCAAATATTCATCAATTCATATAAAGAAAGATGGCTTGTACAAAATATATACAGGGAGTTTCAAAAACCTTGACCCGAGGCCGTGCGCGAAAAAGACAAGAGCGCTACCTAGAGGAGGCCATTAACATGAGAAATTTAGCTGCTGTGATGTCACAGCGTAAAGCCTCCATTTGAATGCTTGCGATTGGAATGCGCGCGTGATTTAAGGAAATACATACCGAAATTCCGGTGTATTCTTGGATTAACTCATTCTAAAGTAAGTTTTTTAAATTTATGTTAGTTGCATACAAAAATATAATCTAGTTATATTTTAGAGTTAACTTTGATTGCAATATTTTTAGATATAAAGTTGTTTTTGTATTTAATCACGTGGTGACAAGTCTAATTTGATGCTTTAATTGTTGATTATTTTATCTCTACATTATCGTTTATTTCATTATGTAATTTAAGCATTTCTTAGGTTCTTCTAAAGCTTAAAAATTTCAATAGCTTCTTTTAAATGTAAGCATTTCATAATGGTTAGAAATTAGTGTTACTCTCCGAGATCGGCTAAGCCTAAAGTACGGACAAAATCAACTCGCTTGTGCGGGCCGAGCAAAACGAAATTGTTCGGCTGAAAATTAACGGACTTTTCTCTTTATGTAAAGTATACATAATTTTTAAAATTCAATTGTGGACTAAAGAAAATTATAGGTTTTTGGAGGAAATAGCTAGAAAATTGTTCAGAAAGACAGTTATTTTTTAAACATACAGAATGAAGAATTTTAATTTGAAATAGTTTAATGAAATATTTCCTATATTATTTTTATTACAGGTAATAATTTAAATTGGTCGAGATCCTTGAACTTAATGCTAATTTAGCTTTTTTAATTTTAGTTAGCTCTAATCTTACATTTTTTGTAGAACCTGTTCCCCATTATTAAGAATGACCAGCTTAGAGCTGAAAGTTTGAAAAGAAAACTGTCAACTTTTTCTTAGTAGGATAAACTTTAGCAAATGAAGGAAATAGACCTACTGGGGAACCCGCCTTCGCTTAATATTTCTGAAAAGGGGTAGTGCATCTGGAAACAGTACCCCCAGGGTGATGTGGAAAGCTGTTTCTAACAATTTAATTAGAAATTTATGTAAATAAAATTAAATAATTTATCGTTTTTGTATATTTTTTCTCAAAACACTGGATTATCCAACATCAGAATTTCCTGCTTTGAACTAATCTTTTTAAAATTGATTTTTTAATGAAATATCAGTTTTTTGCATATGCTATTCTATGAATATGAAAAAAGAATGTTTTTTGGTTTCTGGTACTTTTTCTCTAAACAATGGGTAATCTACTATCAAAATTCCTTTCTTGCAATTGAAATTTGTGTCAAAGCCTTTTTAAAAGTGTTTTATTTTACTTGTTTACTTCTTTCTTGTTACTTCTTTCAAATATTTACTTTAATTGATCGTCGATGTTAAAAATTCTTTCAGTAATAAGTAACTGCCAAAAACTTTGTACTTCTGTTGTGTTTCTGTAATTTGAAAGGAAACTTATTGATTTAAAGATACAAATCCCCTATTCATTTCAAAGGTCTTCTTAATCAGCAAGAAAATAAATGTTTAGTTAAAGAGGTTTTATGAATTCTTAGTTTTTATCGGCTATTCATTCCGAGGTTAGTTTGAATCCGTAAAAAAAGATGGAAAAATTACTATCGAAAGACGAAATAGTTAGTTTCTGCATAGGAATAGCGTTTCCTACATCACCAACAGAGCTAAGCAGAGGCTTTCGGCTGTGACGTCACGAATTCAACCTTTCGGCCTCCTGCATAGCTACTTCTGTTTATCTTTTTCGCGCACGGCCTCGCTTGACCGCGGCTTTTATTCCTTAAATATTGACTACACAAGTATACTGTAAATTACAAAATTGCTTAAAAAAAGGTGCAAAATGTTATGAAATTGATTAAAATTTTCAGTGGATTAAACTTTAAAAAATACAAAAGTTAAATTTTTACACAGACCCCGTAAAAAAAAAATTCCCAGTGAGTAAAATGTGCCCCATCCTCTAATAAGGTCATGTACAAAATTTCAGAATTTTATCATGAAAATTCTCAAAGATATGTTAAAACAAAATTGGTGAAGGGTCAATCGCATATTAAAATGCAAATGTTTACAGCTTCAGTGCAGATGGCGCGACTCAGGAATGCTTCATAAGAAAAGAAAATATGCTTTATATTTTTAGTTTTAAATACAAATTTTAAAATCTATGCTTCCTGAAAAATACTTAAAAATTTTATATCATGAATGACAGAATATAACTTAAAAATAGCACAGTCAATGAACTTGTAAAAAAACTTATGTAATCTTTCCTTTAAGTAATCTTTCCTTATGTAATCTTTCCTTGATGAAATATCTCCTTTAAGTTATTATTTCTACAAATTTTTAATACTTTTGAATAAATAAATAGCAAAATTATTATTTATTTATTCAATCATTACTTTCTTTTTTCATTTGTGTACGACCCCTAAAACACGAATATCCGACATGATTTTTCCTTTTCACGAACTCATATCCAGGCATCGAAAAGTGGTTTAAGTCAGCATTTATGTAGTTTCATATCTTTGAGACTTTTTGTGATAAATTGCTGAAATTTTGTACATGACCATATTAGAAGATGGGGCAGATTTTACTCGCAGGGAATTTTTTGTACGGGGTCCGTATAAAAATTTAAATTTTGTATTTTTTGAAGTTTAATCCTCTGAAAATTTTAATCGATTTCATAGCATTTTACACCTTTTTTTATGCAACTTTGTAATTTACAGTATATGTCTGTAGTCAATATTTAAGGTATAAAAGCCGCGATCAAGGATTTGGGACACCCTGCATGCATCTAATGTATTAAAAAAAATTCGTTAGCTATTATTTCGAACTCTTTTTGTTCTTTAAATTAATCGATTGAAGTTCATGCAATTCTTCAAATAAATACTTTAATGCTTCCTTCTCGAAGTTCCGAGTTTTCTTTCACTTTGAAAGAACATACCATGTTATTTTTATTTTCATTCTTAAGAACAATGACTCTTATTTTTTTTTCTGATTATTTTCAAACATCCTTTTGTTGTAAATCAACAAAAATATTTTGAATATTTTTGAACTCGCATACAAAAGACTTCCTAAAGATAAGCAGCAAGATTCCTCTCCCCCCCCCTCTTCAACTTAATAAGCTGCTTGGTATGTATTGGTATGTAGGTCGATTTTATTTTGAGAAACATTTTGGTTTTAGTAAATGCAAAGCGATGGCATGAATGAAATTGAGTTGCTTTCCATGCACGGTGCAATTGTATATAATTCCTTGAAACTTCAGATGATTTGACAAGAAAAAAAAGCAATTTTCTGTCTGTTCTCTCTCTCCCTCTCTCTCTCTCTCTCTCTTTATATATATATATAATATAATATTTCAGGTTTACCTTGTTATTTCATAAGATCCAAAAACATGAATTTAATTGCGTAAGTCAAAACAAATTATAAAGAATGAAAATCTTATTTCGAAATTAATTTTTGCATTAAAAATTTTTGTAAATTTAGAAAACATTGTAAAGAAATGAAAGTATCATTCGAAACGTAATTCTTGAGTTTTCGGATAGTGCAAAAATCATTTTTGTTAGGTAATAGTATTGGTTTATAATAGTATAATCCATTTCATAGGTGAGTCATAACGCGATGACCCATCTACTGATGGCTAAGCCTATTTTCGTAGTGGATGAAACTTTGTTTGACTTCAAGATCCTGATTATTTTCGTGCCTTCTTTCCCCTAAGTAAATAGAATTTTTGTTCAGAACTCATCAGACCATTGCGGTTTCATTCATTAGCGAATTCTTCAATTGAGAACAGCTGAAAAGCATTCAATGAACACGTTCATATAATAATTTCTTTACATCTGACTTGGATGGACAGTGCGTACTTGTAATGAAAATGATTTCTGTGCCAAGCACGTTAACGTTATGTATGATGATGCCGCTATCCAAAGGTAAGTAGGTAGTTGTCTAAATTTTAAAAAAATTGTAACAAAGCATTAAAATTAAATCTAAAAAAAAATTACCAAATAAAAGCAAAGTAATGAATCAAGACATTTATTTCATATTTATTATTTTATAAAATTTAAGATTAAAATTTATGAGACGTACTTCTTTGTCAGCTGGTTCACCGAGAATATTATTCGTCATTCATTTCTATTCAATACATTTGGCATAACTTGACGTTCAAGATCCCTGTGCAAAATATTTTTAAACAACAAAATGCTACTGATACGGCAAACATTATTTTTCTCTTTTTAAATATCGTTACCATGTTTCTGTTTTTTGTGTATTTGAACAATTCTAATGGATGCATCCCCTTCCATTGACATCTTAATGCCATTAAAAATAATTGGTAATTTATTTCCAATTGCATGTTGTCTTTCACAGTACTCCAACTTTAGTTTTTACTTTTCGATACTGTAAATTGTTGTACTTTCCGAGACTCTTTAGGAAAGTTCTGAAAACATCAAGAAATGAGAACTCGAGATTTTAATGAATCTGCACGCTTAAGATCTACCTGAATTCCAAATACAAATAATATCTATCTGTGACATAATAATATCTACCTGTCCGTCTGTTTGTGACAAAGAAAACTTTAAAATGCTTTGAGCCATATGAATAACAATTTGTATATAATCTTGACAGTAAATTTATAGATTTCTAGAAAATTTTGAACAAAATCCGTTCGGAGGAAGTCAGCTGTACGGCTATTCAAATCTAAGTGAACGCGACAACTACAAAACGAAAAGAGCCAGATAGATAAAATTTGGTATAAAGATTTAACATCTATATTGTAGACACCTATCAAAGTTTTAACTAAATCGAACAAGGGTTTGAATGTCTGTACCTTCAGAAACATGTATGCGAGATAATCCAAAATAACAATCACTTAGGTATATCAAATTTGGTTTGTGAATTATTGAACTTAATTGCAATTATGTGTCAAATTTGGTTTCAATCAGTTGAAAAAAACCTGTCTAAAATACAAATTCACCTGTATTAGAAAGTATGCAAGAAAGTTTGGAGGAGTGTTAATTGCATAGATAAGAAATAACCTTTCTTATTTAGCTTTCGATTTAAAAAAAAAATCCCACAGTTAAATTTTGATGAAACAAGGAAAACGGTTTTAACTTCATCGCAACAAGGAAAAGCAAAATAATGCAACACATTTTTTTGATTTCAAATTTACCAAAATATTGTACGATAAATGCGACAAGCAGTTTGTTTATATTTCAGTCCAATAAAACAGGCAGTTCGCGAGTATTTCAAAAGTGTAAAAAGGATTTTTATAAAATAATATAATATCTCAAAAAATTAAAAAAACAAAACACCCCTCTCTGATATGTTTGTGTCTCTCATAGTATATTTGTACCGAATGTGGCAGATGTAGATTAAAGGTTTCTCTTGCCAACACTCATATATTTTCCTTTATTATTCGGAGAGAGAGAGAGAGATTCTCGTTGTAACAATTAAGGTAATCTATTTTTTATCCATGGAATCATGGAATACATTCTGATATTTCTAAGATATTAAAATTTTTGTTACTCTCGGATTTTTATGAAATTATGAAACAGCCTTCATTCATCTATAAAGTTGATAAAACTGTTCATTGTTACTCTTTAACCATTTGCTGTACTGATAGCTGTGCGCCAAAATTACATAAAGAGTCATAACAATAACCAAACAAATGAAAGTCATTAGCTTAAATTTTTTTTACCTTTGTTACAATTTTTTATTGTTTGAGAAACATCTGAACTATGTCATCTTTATGCACAAACACAGTCAAATTTTGGCGAGGTTTCTTATTATTAATGCGCTGCGTTGGTGAATTTGGGAAAATTAAAATAAATGAATAAAATTGGACATCAGAATTAAAATCACCGAGCAGAAGCAAAGTTAGAAAAGGACATTCATCCTGAAGACAAACATTTGCAGGCGGACACCTCATTTCGCCCAACAGGGTTTTGATTAGACTGCAGCTTTAATTGAAAACAAGACGGCTGTACTTTTAGCCTTTGGAATAGTGGCACAAAGCGTTTAATGATGAATTACCGCTTTGACTAATTCTCTGGCTTTAGGTAACTGCTCGAATGGGGTTTGCGTAATGCACGGCGTTTTCACTTCATTAATCACGGTCGTTCGTTGTCACTTCTGCGTAAACATGGAACGGTGTCTGTCGAGTTGCCATCTCGAGAAAGGAAATGAAGTGCAGTTTCTGTGATTATTGAAGTAATGTTATCTGATTTATATGAGGTGCGAAATCTTCGTCGATATATATTGAAATAAAAAAAGTTGTTGAATTCTCAAATATAAAAAGATTAACGAAGAAGATTGAACATTATAAATTGCGGTATATTGATAACTGATGAATTGCTAAGAATATTGATTGATTATATAATATAGCAAAATATTTTAAAGCTTCGATAAGCACATGATTATAACCCTTCTATCCATTTTAGTATTATCTCTGTAATTTTCTAATAGCTCAGGTAAATTCTGAATTTTAAATTGAAATGGAAGTGATTAAACTTCAATTTCATAGACTTTTTTTTGAAGAAAACAAAATTTTTTAAATGTCAGCACAACGACATAATAACGTTCTAACTCTTATTTGCGCTACAGAATATCTTTTTTTATAATCTATGCAATGCGGTATGTCAATAAATATTATTAATACACCAACTTTTAAATAAAGTTTCTACTTTCTGCCTTCACATGTAGCCGAGTCATAAGTTATTGAATATCATTATTTTAGGACAGTCAAAATTTCATAACTTTAGGTTAATTAGCACTGGGAAACTCCGGGCATTGACTGGCATATCTTTTTTGAGACCATAAATGGAGTGGTTTGAAATCATCCGTTTTTATTCTATAATGGTATTCGAATTCCATAAGAGTGACGTGAACTGGTAGGAAATTGAAGGAATTGAATTGATTTTAAATTTCCACAATAATAATATTCAATTATAAAATAAAATATAAAACTTCTGTTTTTTGATACATTGATGATGTCGTGTCCGCGTTGCACCGGAAAGGGATTGCAGTAGCTTCTGAGAGTAAAGACCCCTGAGCACCCGAGGGCAGAAGTCTGACTTCTTGCTCATATGAAGATGAAACTCACACTTTCGCTTGCACAACCCCTTTTTACAAGGGGGCTCTTTCATACACCCCATAGATAGAATACAGAGTAGAAAACAACCATTCCTGAACACGGGACACCCAGATCATGGGAAAGACGCGCTACTCCTAGGCCAGGACGTCGGTTTTGATACATTAATAAGGCTTTATTAAAAAAAATATTTTGATTTTTTTTCTTCTCTGAAAACTTAGAATGTTATGAAGAAATACTGCTGGCTAGAAAATTTCTGGACAGGCGGGTTACTTTTTGAAGGAAAGAAAACCTTCAAGCAATTTCCAAGCATCGACCTATATTAAAGTTATCTTTATTTTAGAAAATCGGCAAATTTCTTTCTTTGTTTATTTTGCTACTTTCTGAATTTTTTTCTTCCAGTTAAAAAGTCTGTAATGAATGCTCTATCCGAAAATGAATTTGAAATTATTCTCATATACTGAATGAGAGAAAAAAAAAAAACACCTTTTCTTTTTCCCATTTGCGCATGTTTCACAAAACTGATCTTTATTGCAATTGGAAATTTTTTCTGGAAAGGCAGCTATAAGCGATTCCTTCGTTTTTGCTTTCTCGTATTCGAAGTATAGAAAAAGTATTGAATCGTCAAAAAAAAAAAAAAAAATCGAACTATAGATTTTGAGGAATCTTCATGTTTCAGTCCTCTCTGAGTTCGAAAAATCCACTTCTGGCATTTTGTCTGTCTTTTCGTCCTTTTGTCTATTTCTAGCAAAGATAACTTTAAAATGATTTGAGCTAGATGAATAAAATTTGGTATACATAGCTGTACCAAAGTTGTAGATTTTTATCAAATTTTGAACAAAATTTGTTGAAAGGAAGTCTCTGCATCCGGATGTTCAAATATAAATGAACATAATAGCTACAAAACGAGGAGAGGCCGGATTGGCCAAAACCAAGCAATATCTAAAATAATTAATATTTCTTTTTAATTCTTATAACCTGTTCATAGATTTTTCTATATAACTGAAGGCAGCTAAATATATTTCATTAAGGAAATCCAAAAGCAACCATTTTCATATGATGCTGTCCCTTTTAAAAGTATTATACACTAAAATCCCATTTAAAACCAAATGAGATCAATTTTCTCAAGAACTTACTTTATTTGCATTTCTTCCACAGCTGGCTTGGTTTGTTTATGTTGCTGTTTATTGGCGTAAGAGACATATTTCAGTATATAGCTGACTTGGTAACTTTGCAGATTTTTATTTATTGCTGCTGCATTTTTGCAGAAGATATTGGCTTTTTATCCTCTTCAATATTACGATGTCATACACGATTATTAGCCTGCTGAGTCCTTGAAGAGTTTTGATTCCTTTATTTCTTGAAATTTCCTTCTAAGTACATAAATATTTTTCAAAGATTATTATGATTCCACTAAATGTGAACAATATCCCCATTTTTATAAACAAACTAGTCACCCACTACACACTACAATTGCAGTAACTATAAACGTAATCCTACAAAAATTTACAAAATCGTACCATCGTTTCAAACCAACGGAAAACCATTCATACGTACCTTTACACAAGCATCCCAATAATTGCCTTTCAAGCCATTAGCTTCACCCGAATATTAAATCCACCCGATTTCACTACGGAGAATTAAGTGGTCATCTTTACTGATGCACAACATTCACTTTTATGGCAGCAACGGCGATTCTCGGGTATTAATAGGACTTTGAGCTGCGGGGATGGAACCCATTCGGAATTATGACTTCAGTTCGGTCAATAGATTGGGGGAGAGGGTAGAAAAGATCAATTGACGGCTGCAGGGGATGGGAAAGATGGAGTCTTCTAGGATATAGTGTTCATTTTGAGTCATTAATATATGATTACAATTAGCATTACGCTGGTTGATCGGTTAACGAATATCATTCATTTGAAAGCAATGTTCTTTATCTGATCATGGATTTAGCTTTGACTTTTTATGGCAATTTCAAAATTTTCTTTTGGAAGTGGAGAAAAAAATATATACACTTTCTTTCCAGTATAATTTAAGTGCAATTAAAATAATATATTTCATGCACCCTCATTAAAGACCATGGGAAGAACACTCCCGCCGATTTTTCGTTGCGACTTTCATGCTCGCTGCGACACCTGGCAAAAATTAGGTTTCATTTGTTTTCCATTTCTGATGATGCATGTGATTACGGAGTTTCACTTCTTCTCGTGTTTTTTTTTTTTTTTTCGTTATTGTTCGAAAATAGGAAATTTAAAGAGAGTATTGCCTAATTACTTCTAGTTAGTTAAGGATTTCCAGATCTGAAACTGGAACTCCTGAACTAGAAACTGGAAAATTTCGAACACTTTTCAACAAATCGATATATATATATATATATATATGTAATATATCCGCCTTTTTTCCTTGAAGCATTAGATGAATCAAATTTGTGTACCAATTTGCATTTTTATTGTAAAATATTAAAATTGTATTAATCGCATCCGTTATATTAATTTGAATACATAACTCTCTCAAGAATCATATAATTTTTTAAATGATTCAAAGCGTTAAAACCTTTTCAAAATGGAGTGTGCAATTCAGTTAAAGGATTTTTTTAAAAAAAATTAAGAATTTATCTATTATAACGATTAATTTACAAAATAACTTATGCTTTCATTTGTTATGATCAGCATGGCATATTTGATAACTTACGAATACTGTTCTTTTTAAATTTAAGAAACTAATTGCCTCTGACCAATACGTGATCGGGAATACGTGATAGCGAAATCATGAATTATGACAAAAAAAGCTGATTACATATTTCAGAATAAAATAACTCAGGCAACAGTTTAAAAAATTTGAAATTTCAGATGAATTGATTCAACAGATTCATTGATTCATTCAAATTATAGATGTATTGAATATTATAATTATTTTTCACATGATCCGTTTACTTCATAATATATAAAAATTTCAATAAAATAGTAAATCTTAATTCAGTAAAAATTAAATAATTGCTATTACCAATTATTATTAAAAATGAATAGTAACTTTCGAAATCACCTGTAGATAAGAATTTATATTGTAAAAAATATCACTTAAGTAAAAGTGAATTGAAAAATTTATAAGATTCAATTATTTTGAAACAAAGGGGAACTAATGAAACAAGAAAACAAGTAATTTATAATAATATATACTTACTTTTAAAGACTCTTCTTTTTAACAACCTGTAAAAGAAAAATATATATAAATGAATGAAATAATACACACACAAATGAATTATGATGCTCTTTATGATTAAAACTGAAGTCATGATATTATGTATATTACGATTATTATATATTATTATACATTATATAAGAGAGCAGCATATATTTTGTTGGGAAAAACAACAACAAAAAAAATATCAGCAGCAAATGTAAGAGCAGTTCTCATCAGCAAGAATTATTCTTTAAAACCCTTTTTCCTAGTTATTTAAATAAAAATAAAAATTAAAAAAGTAAATGAAAAGTCAAAATAATAAAAATTTTAGATTGCTCTGCTTTTATTTTGGGGCTTTTTAAGCCTTTTTAGTAAAATGAAATTATTACTTATAATGATGCAAGACAATTTAACAGAAACGATTTTGTGTTATAATCTACAATTGAAAAGTCTTTAATGACTAAGACTTCTTGATGTTCTTAAGAAAGTATACTCTTCAACGACAAAGTTATAATCAAATTAAAAAAGGGATTACGCATTTTTTTTTCACTAGACCAGAATCTGCTGTAATATTATAAATATTTATATTTAAATATAGTGTACTTTCCGTTAAAATTTGTAATTTTTTAGAAAAAGATTTTCTTGTTTTTGGTCCTTTCTGTTTTAAAACTATTAATTATTAACTGTTATTATTAATTTTTATTCCACGTTGTTTCCTATACGAATTAATTTGAAATTTTTACTGGAAAGAATTTTACGTAGTCTGGCGCAGCATGGCCAAATCTATGGCCCTTGTGCCAAAAAAACCAAACCAAACCGAATTCTGGTTTTTGGAAAAAACCGATGTGACAGGATGAAAATAACCCCAGGAATATAAAACGTAAATATAAATATATAACGTAAACGTAAATATATAAACGTATTTCTAACTACCTGTTATTTATTACTAGCCGCCTTTGGCGACCAGCCGGTTCACCAATCTTAAATGTTCGTTTAAATTTTAATAATTAAATAAGTTGAACCGGAGTTTAACCCCCTTCTTCGCCAAGTTGCGATAACGCGTCAAAGCTGGCAATTTTTATTATGCACTATAATTGGACATCTGCTCCTTTGCTTTTGAACATTTCGCAAGAACGTTGTTGGCTATTTTTAAAAATTTCGCAAAGCAGGGGGTTAAACTCCGGTCATACCATTAAATATTTTACTCAATTCCAACTTTAATAGATTCATTCTTCATCAAAATATTTTAAAACTTCAAATTTTGAGAGTCATATAATTCACTCATAATATTATAAAGGCCTTCAGTCATAACGTAATATGTATCTCTCTAATTTTTTGTTACCTCTCGTAGAATTTATGCTTTAAATTAAAGTGTAAATGATTAATCTGCAATTAATATAATAATATTTTTTACTGAAACGAAGCATTTTTTTTTAATAATATGATTACTGATAACAGAGTCACTGCGGGTTTAAACTTTATGGGCACTAAAGAATATCTTTCTTAATTTATGTAATATCTCAAGAATTTGTCAACAAATTTTTTTCAGATTCATCATGAACAGATCGATTAATTAACGATGTTTAATTTTAAATGCATCAAACACTAAGAAAATAAAATGAATCGTTTAAAGTAATCGGTCGAAAACAGGTTTAAAAAAACTACTTAAAAAACGATGTACTTAAAATTATAAGCATATACAAAAAAATTTATAACTAACATAAATACAATTTAATTACAAAAGCATGCAACTAACTTAAAAAGAATTTAAATCATTGAAAACAGGTTAAAAAAACTACTTAAAAAACGATGTACTTAAAATTATAAGCATATACAAAAATATATATAACTAACATAAATACAATTTACTTACAAAAGCATGCAACTAACCTAAAAATAATTTAAATCATCCGTTGTTATGGTTGTCATGTCAACAATCAGAACACAATGCGCATGCGTGGATTTTCTTCGCCAGTTACGGTAACGCAAATGCGTGAATTTTTCTACGCCAGTTGGGGTAACGCTATGCAGATTAGACATTTTTAATTTCCCTTATTCTGTATTATTTTAATTCAAAAGTACTTCAGAACAAATCTGAATAATGGATTAATTAACATTGTTTAATTTTAAATGCATAAAACATTAAGAAAATAAACAGAATCGTTTGAAATAATCTGCCGAAAAATGGTAACCCTAGCCTCATTACTGTTGGGAGAAAAAAAAACTGAAGCCTTACTCATTTGGCGTTGGGGAAAAGGAAGATTTTTTTGGCGGGAAAGTTGGCGGTGGGGAAAATGGAAGATTTTTTGGCGGGAAAGTTAGTTTTTAATTAATAATTAAAATTCTAATTAAAAATTCAAAAAAAGGGACCCCAGGTGCACATTCCCGACCTCTAAGGTATACATGTACCAAATTTGGTAGCTGTATGTCAAATGACCTGGCCTGTAGAGCGCCAACACACACACACACACACATTGAGCTTTATTTATAAGTATAAATTAATCTCAAGCTAATTCGTCGGAGATTCTATTTCATTTCAGTTAAATTTTTTAAATAAATTTTCATGTCCTAGTTACCATCAAATTGTTAAACATTAAAGCAGTGTTATTTTAATAGTCTTAATATATTCTCTTAATGTACACATATGAATTTTTCTAATTCAGACCAGTTTAATCATATCATACCACTTTTACTTAAGGTTCATCCGAATTATTATAAGAAGTTATAATTCGGTTACAATAAGTAGATATAAATGTAGTTATAGATTAATTGCGGTAGCACTCAAAAAACTGCTAACTCGTCAACTAACATATTGTTAAAACTGTTTTTCAAGCAAAGGGTATGCCACAGTAATATGTGAAACAAATCAATATATCACTTTAAATAGTAAAACGAATAATAACAGCAGACATCATTGTAGGAAATTAAATTTGCAATCGAATTTTAATATTTAAACGTTTTTGTTACGAGATGATGAATTATGCTTACAACGGCGCATAGAAACGAAAATCATTTTTCAGCAAAGTTCGAAATAAGACCTGAATTTCATTCACATTCGTAACAATCCGAAACATTTAGTTAAAAAAATGATCAAGAATAGTAAGAGCAATAAAGAATAAGATTTAAAACTAGCATTCTATTTACTAGTAACCATCAGCAGAACAGAACAACTAACTATAACATATGGCAACTAACAATAAAGTATAAGTTTCATTTTCTTTTACTCTGTATTAAAACCAGAAATTTTTATCGTATGGTTTTGTATTTTATTTATGCAGTAACTTTTAAGTAAATAGGAAAATTATGCTAAAATTTATTCTAACCTAGTGTGGATTCAGCGTTCCAGTCAACAATAACTGAGAACTATGTATAGTATAGTATTTATTCTCGTAATTTATTAGTCAATAATTTATTTGATATCTTTTTCTAAGTAAACTACTCCCCTCAGGGGCTCACCTACTATAGGTGAGTACGGGTGTCCCAATCCCGAGGTTCCCAGGGACCTTTACTCCATTTATGTTTAATCTCCTCTACACCTTCTGCTGTCTGCTGTATCTCTTCTATCCCTCGACAGCAAGCGAGGGAGCTCTCCATGAGAAGCTGTCGTCACTCTGTTTGCCTCTTGCTTCTCATGGACAGCCAAAACCCCACGTGTTGGCCGTGCGTGGCGACCCATTAGACGGGTGGTACATTTCGGTCCCCGGTGTATCAATCGGCTGGTATCCTAGACTTATGACTGGGCTGCTCAAGGGGATCAAGCGAAGGGGTCACTCCTTGGGCTTGGCGTTAAGGGTGGTCACTGTCCCCGGGGGGTGACTCCGAGCGTATAGGCTCCGGCTAGCATTATGGCAAGTGCCGAGGTTGGGATTTTCCAGAGCCGGTAACTAGCATCCCATGTTGGGCTCCGTGGTGGGCGATGCCGTCGGGCCCGAATCTTTTCTGATGTCGCATGGCAACTTTTAATTCACACATTAGTAATGCTTATCCGAAATTTTTTGTTATCAGTGCTGAAAAAAATACTTTAAATAATTTATCTCCTATTTTAATTCACAAAACAATTCTTTCAATGGTTGGAGAAGTAAAATCTATCAAGAAACTAAACGGTGGAAACCTACTTGTTGAAATTGCAAATTCAAAACAATCTGAAAATATATCAAAACTTGACAAAATAGCAAATATTGAAGTTAATGTCAGTCCACATCGGACATTAAACCATTCAAGAGGTGTTATTTCACAAAGTGAATTTAACAGGGATACTGAAGAAGATATCCTTGACGCTCTCAAAGCACAAAAAGTCATATCAGTTCGTAGAATATCAATAAAAAGAAATAATCAAAATTTCCCGACAAAACATATAATACTTACATTTGATACTCCTGTGTTGCCGAAATCTGTCAAAATTGCTTACATTAATTGTCCTGTTAAACATTACATACCAAATCCACTTCGATGTTTTAAATGTCAAAAATTTGGTCACACAATAACAGCCTGTAAATCTTCTAAACAAATATGTGCTTTCTGCTCTCTTCCAGACCATGAAAGTAATGCCTGCTCATCTACCATACCAAAATGTTGCAACTGTTCCGCAGAACATCCAGCTTATTCAAAATCCTGCCCACGATACAAACAAGAGAAAGAGATACAAACGGTTAAAATTACCCGAAACATTTCATTTCCAGAAGCGCGGAAAATAGTAAACGATAGAACCCCCCAACCAGGTCTCTCCTATTCAGCAGCTTTAAATCCCTCGCAAACAATTTCTGAGAAAAAATTAAGAAATGATCAAACAGGTTCCACTTCTACAGCATTTGCAACCACACATCCTTCAGTAGATAATGAAACAATTACAATAAAGAAAAGCGACTGGCTAGCACTGCTTGAGATAAAAAAATCATGGGAAAAAACTTCTTCTGCTTCTACCATGTCCCAGAATCCTACCAACCAAGCTATTGCACAAATAATTCCTCCAACTGTTGCTTCCTCTGCAGTTGATATTAGAGAATTACAATCAAATATTCTTGCATCTTCTACAACGGTTTCATCAAATATCAATAATGCATCAGATAAAGCTCTCATCTCCAATACGCCTTCTTCAAAAGGGGGTTCTCCATTAAAAAGAAATTCTAAAAAAGCTCGAGAAGATAAAAAACTGGAACAAAAATCTACTGAATTGGTAAAATTAAAAGAATCAAAATCTGCGAAACGCGCAAGAAGACTTGCTGAGAAAAGAGATCAAGACATTATAAATTCTCTTACAAATAGTGTCCCTACTAAAGAAGATTTTTTGAAGGATTCTATTAAAAAAACGAGTGAAGAACATAATAAAGATCCCCTCCTCAAAGTGCATCTGTCCGATGATGAAATGCTTACCAGCGACAGCGAAGTCCTTCCCACTTCTCCTTAGTGGTTTTTATTCTGTCTCAGGCGGTGTTCCCCTTTTGTGTGTTTTTTTCTTTCATGGCCTCTTTCATTTCCTGGAACTGTCGTGGTTTTCAAAACAAGAATGCTGAATTAAAGGATCTTATTAACAAACATCACCCCGCCATTATTGCACTGCAAGAGACTTACCTCAAAACAGACAAACATAATATCCGTCATTATAAAATTTATAGTAAACATAATATCCGAGAACGTGTTTCTGGTGGTGTTGCAATACTTGCTGCAGCTGATACCCCTTCCATGCCATTGGCCCTTAATACCAATCTGCAGGCTGTGGCTATACGTATCCAAACACAATCTTTAATTACCGTTTGCAATATTTACTTACCTCCAAATGAAAATGTCAGTCAAATAGATCTTAATAATTTGATTTATCAACTTCCACCTCCTTTTATAATTATTGGCGATCTTAACGGCCATAGTCCCTTATGGGGTAATTCTGATAGTAATTCTCGTGGTCTGCAGATTGAAAAATTTCTCTCAGATCATAATTTAAGTCTCTTAAACTCTGATGAAAAGACCCATTTTCATTTACCCACACGTACATTTCATTCAGTTGACCTCGCAATTTGCTCTCCATCTCTCCTGCCTTTTTTGAATTTAACAGTTGACAATAATCTGTACAACAGTGACCATTTTCCATTAATTATAACCGACAGTAGACAGAATTCAAATAGTAATTTCCGGCCACCTAAATATATTTTAAATGCAGCCAACTGGCAAAAGTTCACTTCATTAGCCAATATTGATTCTGAAATTATTAGGTCTGCCACTATCGAAGATGCACTTAATTATATTGTCAAAACCATAATTGAAGCAGCAGATAAATCAATACCCAAGACTACTGGTAATTACAGAAAACAAAATAAACCTTGGTGAAATGATGACTGCAAACAGGCTTATAAGAAACAAAGGAAGGCTTGGGATATATTCCGCAGACGACCCACAACCGAAAATTTTATTATTTTTAAAAAGACAAAAGCAGAATCCAGAAGAATCCAAAGACTTAGCCGCAGAGCGTCATGGCAGAAGTTTGTTTCCGGCATAACATCAACAATATCCAGCAAAAAACTTTGGTATAAAATTAAAACAATCTCTGGTGTCTCTCAATCGAATAGTGTTTCTGTTTTAGTTGATAATGGAAGAACAATATCCACCTTAAAGGATATTGCAAATACCATCGCTTCATCTTTAGCCCATACAAGCAGTAGCGAAAATTCCCCCCTTACGATTTTGGAGAACAAAAAGAAAGCAGAAAAACAAAAATTTCATTTTGATTCTAAAATTAATCAATCTTACAACTGTGACTTTAGTCTCCGGGAATTTCAAACAAGCCTCTCAAAGATGCATGAATCTGCACCTGGTCCAGATAATATCACCTATACCATGATCAAACATCTAACAATAGAGTCGCAGAAGAATTTGCTACATCTGTACAACCGCATTTGGAGAGAACACCAATTTCCCACAATTTGGCAACACGCCGTAATTATCCCTCTATTAAAACCGGGCAAAGATCCGACTAATCCATCTAACTACCGTCCAATAGCTTTGACGAGTTGTCTTTGTAAAGTGCTGGAAAGAATGATAAATAACAGATTAATTTATTACCTGGAAGACAATAAATTGTTACACCCATCCCAGAGTGGATTTAGAAAAGGTCGTTGCACTATCGATAATCTTTTGGCTCTTGAAACTGATATTCGCCTCTCTTTTCTACAGAGAAAACACTTAGTTGCCATATTTTTTGATATTGAAAAAGCCTACGACAGAACTTGGAGGTATGGATTTTAAAAGACTTGCATGATCTCGGATTAAGAGGAAATCTTCCCATTTTTATAAAGAACTTTTTAAAACTCAGAAAATTTCAGGTCAGAGTGCAAACAGAACTTTCAGATTTTTTTATTCAGGAGGAGGGTGTTCCCCAGGGTAGTGTTTTAAGCGTAACCCTTTTTATCATAAAAATAAATAACATTTTAAAACAACTATCCCCTTTTGTGAAAGGATCGTTATATGTTGACGACCTGTACATATCATGTACAGGAGAGAATATGAATTTTATCCAAAGACAACTGCAGATTGCAATCAATAGTATTACTCAATGGTGTAACAATAATGGCTTTACTATTTCTACATCGAAAACCGCTTGTGTTCATTTCTGTCGTAAACGCAATATTCATTTGGACCCTGAACTAAAATTAAATGGAGAAAATATACCATTTGTCAATGAAATTCGTTTTTTAGGTGTTATCTTTGACAAAAAGCTTACCTTTCTGCCTCATATACAGCAGTTACGGAAAAAATGTGAAAGGTCTCTAAATATTCTGAAAGTATTATCGACTACAGCTTGGGGGGCTGATAGAATCTCCATGCTTAAGATTTACAACTCTAACATACTCTAAGCTCGACGCTTACATACTCTAAGCTCGATTATGGCTCTGTAATTTATGGTTCTGCCAGGAAAAGTATTTTGCAAAAATTGGACCCAATTCACCACGCAGCCCTTCGTTTATGTACAGGAGCTTTCAGAACTTCACCCATTAAAAGCCTGTATGTTGATACTTGCGAACCTGCCCTTGAATCTAGAAGACAATCGCTTTCTCTGAACTATTACTTTAGGATTAAATCGAACATAAATCATCCATTTCATGATTTTGAGCTGCGCCCATTCTTGATTCGATTAGCCGAAGCCAGGCAATCCTTCATTCCTGTATTTCATATGAGAGTACATAACATTCTTGCAGATTTAAATCAACTCTATTTAAACGTAACCCTTCAACCGAAAAATAAGTTCCCTCCTTGGAAAATTCCTGTTTTTCATTATTTAAATCCTTTCACAAGCTTAACCAAATCTGACACATCGGATATCATCTATCAACAAATCTTTCTTGAACACCGGCAGCATTATGTTGACTTTATTCCAATTTATACAGATGGATCCAAATCAGCCAATGGTGTATCTTTTTCAGTCATTTTACCAGATAATGTGCTTTCTTTTAAAATTAATTCTTACTGTTCAGTGTTCACAGCAGAAATAACTGCCATTTTATATGCATTGGAGGAAATTTCTGATAGTCTGCAAAAGCATTTCATCATTTACACAGATTCTCTTAGTGTATTAAAGTCTCTAGACTCATTTCATCCTCAATTTCATAATCATCCCCTAGTTTCAAATGTTTTGGATATTTTAAATAAACTAGCGTGTCGAGATTTTAAAGTTTTATTATGTTGGGTACCATCACATGTTGGGATCGTGGGCAACGAGAGAGCCGACAGAGCTGCCAAATTGGCGACTGCCACAAAAAATACTACTATACCTTTGACAGACTTGAAAAAGCACATAAAAATATTTCTTTTAAACAAATGGCAAAGAGAGTGGGATGTTGAAAACGAGAACAAGCTTCATGGAATTAAACCTACCATCGAACTTTGGCCTTCTCAAATGAACAGAAAAGCGGATACGGTTCTCACGAGATTACGAGTGGGTCACACTCGATATACTCATCGTCATCTGCTGTTAGGAGAACAAGCTCCGATGTGTTCTCGCTGTAACTGTATTATGCCCGTCCAACATATACTTTCTGAATGCCCAAATTTTTACACACAGCGTTTACACTTTTTAAAATCTAATAACATATTTTTATCTACTTTACTTGGAAAAAATCCACATGATAACCTTTTACTCTTTTTAAAATCAATTGGTTTTTATTCACATATTTAGTCTACTGTCCTTTCTGTTTTGAAACAATTAATTATTTTCTGTTACTATTAATTTTTATTTCACGCTGTCTCCTATACCAAGGAATTTCAAATTTTAACTTGAAATAATTTTACGTAGTCTGGCGCAGCATGGCCAAATCTATGGCCCTTGTGCCAAAAAACCAAACCAAACCAAACCAAATCTAAGTAAACTACAGATGGAACGACAAATGCCGCTGTCACCGACAAAGATGGAAAGATTAAAATTTGGTTACTTCCATCGTAAAAACTATTTAAAAATGAAATCAGAGGACGAATTCTTTTCTCAAGTACCAACAGTATACCCAACATGCAGGAACGTCAAAGTTGTGCTTCCTAATGATCTCTTTCACCAATATAGACCGACAGATAGTCAACTCATTGATAGATTGTATTAAAAAATTTGATTGAGATCTGAGGTTTTAAAGATAAATCTACATACTCAATTGCAGCAATCTAGTTATTTGTGTTTTTTACTTTCACGTATATACGAAGTTTAGAGAAAATATTGTTAACATAAAAAAATCCGTCATTTTGACAAACCTCCACGCTTTAGATCTCCATGAGTTCGAAAACCATATTTTTGTCTCTATCTCTATCTGTCTGTGGCAAAACAAATGCTTTCAACTTGGTGGATAAAAATAAGCATATTGTCTTTAAACCGAATTTGTAGATTTCTGTCAAATTTTGAGCAACATCTATTCAGTGGAGTTTTATCTATTCGAAAATAAGGTAACTTGACAACTGAAAGAGGAAGATAAATAAAATTAATTTAATAGCTAGATTGTATAAGTCTCAAAGTTTGAGCCAAATCCCACAAGGGGTTGAATGTCTGTACTTTCAGAAACATGTAAACGTATTAACTCAAAAACACAATGACTTAAGATATCAAAGTTGGTAAGTGGTTTTGTTCCACACATTTTGATTTCAACCGGCTCCGTTTGAATTCGCCTAAAATACAAAATTCGAATATCGGATACTATTAATCGACGAAAGGAATGAATTGCCAACTTGCACGCCCAGAATGACACGAAACATTCAGTAAAAATGTTCAATTCACGCCAAAAATGAGTATTTCGTCCGCCAAAGTTATACAAGACATTCTCTACCTTATCCATGATTCCCAATTCTTTACGAGGGTCGGAGGATATTAGTAAATAAGCAAGAGAATTCTGGGAAGACCACTCACTCTCCCTGGCTTTGTTTTCGTGTTCATGGACATAGAAATCGACACATTTCTCTTAAAGAGACTTCACAAAAATCTTGATAGACAAATTTGGTGAAAGGTCGCATGCCAAATTTCATGACTGTAGACCATTGCATTTTTGAGCTGTACTGGTCACAGGTACACACAGTTCAAAGAAGCCTTCGGGAATCCAGGGTGTGTAGATTCATCAAAATTTCGAGGTCGAATTTTTCTGAAGACTGCAGTACCTTTTCTTTGCATATTTCGTATTCAAGAAAATAACAATGCGACGGTCCCTCCCAGCGTTTCATGCAGAGCTGAAACACTTTACAAAGTGGCATTCCTCGCCATGCAAATCAGAGAGGCGTTGGGATGGGCGTATTCTTTGCCTTCTTGTCAACTGCTCGATTGTATGCGATCTCTTTCCGTTTTTCATAGTCGGAAAAGGAGTTGATTGTTTTCGACGTGCCGCTCACTTGCAATTCGTGGAAGAGCTGTTGCTCGGCGCTCGGGAGATTTGTTTTTTAGGACCCGAGTCAGAAGGCAGGAAAACCGGACATCGAAAAGGAAAAAGAGGGCATTCGGTAGGAGGAAAAACAACTGGAAGAATAGAAACATTGACTGATGTTCTATGGAATGAAAAAGACAGAAAATTGAACTGTTTCTTTCAAGAGAAAAAATAATCCCCTCCTTTTTTTCAGGATTAGGAATTACGAATATGTTTGTTTCTAATTATTTATAATTTAGAAGTTTGTATTTTTAAGAAAAGATTTTATTTTTATATTGGTATATAATTACAAAAGGGATATCAGGTATGAGTGAATGGTAAAAAGGATGTAAGGTATTGGGGTCCTAGGAAGTTTTTAGAATTCTTCCCTTTATAAAAGTTTCTAGAATTGCATCTCATTAGTATAACTTTTGAAGCATGTTAAGACTGTACAATATTTTCAGAGAAAAAAGACTGTTAAAATAATTTTTGACTAAAAATATTTTACTTAAATTTTACTAAATTATTCTTTATAATTTAATTTCTTATTCATTAGTTGATAGTTTTAGTTGTTATTTAATTAAGCGTGCGCCTAATTTTTGCAATGCATTGGCGTTTGATATAAACAAGAATTCTGTGGAAATGCGTTTCTAAACATTATAAAATTGAAGTATAAAAGTCTTTGCATAATTTAATCTTGATTTATAAATTGAAAAATCCCTTGATTCGAAATAAATGACAAAAAGAATAAATGATTCAATATTATTTCTGCTTATAATGGTTTATTTTTCATAAACATTTGAAAATAAATGTTGAATTAAATTGGATATATATAATTAGGAATCCATTTACTCCATTCAGCTTATTTTTCAGAAACATTTAAAATAATTGAAATGCTGCTTTTTTTCCAGAATTAATTAATTAATTTTCCAGTTAATTGTTTATTTTGTTCTGTTTTCACAATTTTATAATTATTTAACTTGCTCTATAATCCGTTCTATTTCAAATTCTAAAAATGCTACTTGGTTCTAGATAATAATTACATAATTGCATCTAATAGCTAGTCTTCAAAGCTTTATTAAACTTAAATGATCAAAAATTACTATAGAATTTTTTACGATTTAAAAAAATGTATATTTTGAAATGTGTAAAATGATAATTTTTCTTTCATTTGTTTTTGAAATTCTTTAGGAAAGAATTAGGAATTTTTCTTTCATTTCTTTTTAAGTTAAAAAATCTTAAGAAAAACAAGCATAGTTCCTTTCTATTTCATCCTTTGTATAAGCAAAAACAAACTGATTTAACGCTGCCTTCAAAACATACAGGAATCTTAAAACTTTGTTTTTTCAAAAACAGATTTTATTGAAACCATAAAAGTGAAATTGTACCACGTACGCCTTATCGTATTTTTCAGTAAAAAACATTTTTGAGCGTTCTGTTTTTATGAGCAGGATCGCGAGTACATTTTAGAGTGATGATCTACTTCGGTCTTCGATGACCTACTTTTTTATTTCTTTTCTCTCCTATATCGGCGATGCGACTGAAGCAAAAGAATTTTCATTTTACCGAAAATTTACGTTTTACTTCAGATTAAATTTTTTCTTCATATAAAACTTACGTTATCCATGACAAAAAGTGCCCGCACTGAATGCATTATTTTCTAGTTACATTATATGCATGATATCTAAATTCGTAAAAAGATTTTATATGTGATAATTTGTAAAAAATAATTGAAAAACTCACAGTAACTAATTGCTCACGACCTACAATATCTATAATTAATATTGACTGTTTTAAAAAAATCCAAAATATTTAAAAAATAGCAATAAGTTTTTAGAAAATGTTGAAGAAAAAATTTTGGATAAACATTCTTTGGATTTCAAGACAATTAATATATATTCTTCCTTTATTTGCAATTTGATATTTGAATTTGGGCGTGGCTAAAATATACAGAATGCCAGAAACGTTTTGAAGGAACGGGGTGGATCTAAACGATTCGGAACTGCTTAACAGTATTCATTCAGAAACGCTTTCCAGGCGCGGTAGATGGCATTGCAGGAGTTCTACCAGAGGATTTCCAGACAATTAATAAATATTCTTCCTTTATTTGCAATTTGATATTTGAATTTGGGCGTGGCTAAAATATACAGAATGCCAGAAACGTTTTGAAGGAACGGGGTGGATCTAAACGATTCGGAACTGCTTAACAGTATTCATTCAGAAACGCTTTCCAGGCGCGGTAGATGGCATTGCAGGAGTTCTACCAGAGAATCTTCATTTCAGACACCAATGCCGGAGCTGATCATGATAATAGACGTTTTTCAGGAAATGCTCGACCTGGCACTGTGGTGATCTTGTATTTCATAATAATTATTGCCTCCTCGTCTATCAAGTCCAATCTTCTTTGATTAATTAGAGTTTGAAGTCATTCGAAATTCTGATAACTGCAATGGTTTAACACTTTCAATACGTTTGCACTAATTATTTTGAGTCATTTTCAATATTTTTCAATACTATTATGATGGTATTTTTAATGGCAATTAATAAAAAAATGATTTTTTTTAATTTGCTATTGACTATTTATATAACGCTGACTGTCCGTTTGTTTTATGCAAATGAGACACCTCTTGAGAGATTCGAGTGAAGTTTGGCCTAGATGCTCCTTAGCACCTGGAAGGGTTAACTGTACTTAAAAAAAATCTTCGCTTCTCCTTTTTTTATATCCGCCATAATTAAATTATTTTTATATCATCTCAGAATTTAAAAAATTGATTTTATTGTTATAACTGTACAACTTTTCATTGATTTTTAATGTTTTTTTCCAAACGTAATTTGAACAAAATTTGTAACAATTCCCTTTTTAAAAAAATGAAAATATTAAACTTAATTCACTGTTTAAACGCATTCTATCACTCATGCCATTTTTCCTATTTTAAAGTAAAGTTACCTTCATCAGATATTTTCCTTTTTGGTTCTGCTATTGAATTTTTTGCTTTCTTTCAATATATGCATGCCCAGTAATTTACGTTGTTTTATGCATGTCTTGTTTTCCTTTTATTAATTTGAGTTCCTTAAACAGTTACTTTATTCCATAAATTTCTCTGTTTTATATATTTTATCTCACCACTTACCAAATAATACTTTTTTAGATGTATCAATAGGCATTTCATTTTCTAAGCAAAGTTTTTCTTTAACCTTTTTTTACTTTGTAATGACTAGAACACAAGAAGTTTTTTTTCTATGAATCATTGTTGCCATTTGCTGAGGCTCAAAATCAAAGTATGGTTTTTTAATGTTTAATTTAAACTTATAGAAAATGTTTATCAAGGTTTCTGAAAAAGAAAACTGATATGAAGGAGGATTATAAAAGTAAAACCAAACAAAAAAGATTTCTATGAAAAATTAATAAACACCATCATAATTAGTTTTAAATTCTATGTTTATTTGTATTATTTATAGGCATTATTCAACAAGCACAATGCATTTTATTCTGTGACTTATTTGAATTTGTAATTGTTAATTTCTATTTTTAATACAGTTGATATTAAGACTTCACATGTGATTATTACATCAAGTATTAAATCAAGGGACTACTACTTCAGGCCAAAAAGATTTAAAATTGCTTTCTTTTGACAATCTTGAATCACTTAAAAATATCAGAATGAACCTAAAAACTCAATGTTCCTCCAACGGCTAATAGCCGAATTTTAGGATGTGAATTCCGAGCACTCTTTATATAATTTAAGATTAAAAGTGTCGTTGATCTGAAATATTTTGATTAGTAATGAATTATGTACTTGAACTTTTTAACGGGTTTATACTTAAAAAAAAATGTACGTAGAAGCACGTGTGCTTTGCTTTTATATAATTACATGTATAGAACTAAGAGGAAACAGCAGGTACCGTGGCCTTTATAAAATTGCCCTTGATTTCTGCATTTGAATTCTGTTGAAGCAAACTCCGTTAGCTTGTTCTCCGTTGCCTTGCATTAAGATAGATTCATTGAACCTGCATACCAGAAAGACTGTTTTCTTGTTGGAATTTGGTCTCAATATCTGGATATTGGAGGTATTAGGGATAAGGATTATGAAAAGGGTCTCATTTCTAAATTGAAAGGTTTCATATTTATTTTACTCGGGACAAAATCTTAATTTCTCTTTGAAAAGTGAAACATTAGCGAAATCCTATAACGATTAAAAGTATTCGGAATGAGCATCATATCCTCTTCCAAACTGCAACAAATGTATATTTTTTCTACAATAAGTTTATATAATAAATCGGAATGGATATCTACTAACCGGTACATCTTAATTGTGCCACGGATTCTATTATTAAAAAGGAAGATGGCATTTCTTTCGGTTAATGATATGAATGTGTACAGGCTATTCGATTTGAACCAAATTTAATTTTTAGAATACGACTTTTTTCGCTTAATATAACGATTTGATAGTAATTATATTCTTGAGCCTGCCTATATTGACACTAATAGATGAGAGATGAAATGTTTTGATACTTTTGAGGACTTTGTGATTTTTCCCTCCAATTTCTATAAACGTTTAGATTTATTTATTTATTGTGTTTGCAATCGCCATCTCTATTACTCGTTCTACTAATAAAACCTAGTTTTAAGACATTCTCTTGTAACTTGACTTTTTCATGTTTGTAACGAAGGAAGTTTGCTTTTGATTGTTCACATTCTTCCCCAAGTACTGGAGGTTTTGAATTTGAGCATTTGTTTATTCTGGATGGTAATAAATTGCTGTCCTATTTTCAGCTCTCAGTTATCAATTCATTCTTTAATTGTATTTAAAACTTTATCTTGTACTAATGGCACCATCTAGAAGTAAGTATGAGAACTAACTCAAAATTAAAAAGCTTCAATTTATTTTTTAATTTATTGTTTGATACACTAACAAATATGTGTTTAAAAATAATTTATTTTCTACTTAATTCGAAGTCAAAAAGGCTGTAAAAAGAATTAATTTTCGAATTAAATAATGAAATTTTACAACAATTCATATGCTAATTAAAAATTAAAAGAACCCATCAAATTTTTTAAAAATTTGCTATGCGCTAATAAAAGTGTTTTTCAAAAGTGCTTTTGATTAAATTTAAAACCAAGTATTCTTGAAATAAAAAAAAAATACTTCTAGAAAACTGCAGTGGTAGATAAATGAACTAAAGATAAGGATCAATTGGAAATTTATTCCGAAATAATAATTTTAGAAGCGAATCTAGCTTTCAGTCGCTGAACAAAAACTGTTATCTCTGATCCAATCCAAAACACTCTTCGATTGGCAGTGATGTCTTGCCTTATTCATCTCCCGATGCCAAATGAGCATGACCGAAATATCTCATGAATAAACAAAATATCTATACGAGAAAGCGGCCTTGCATTTTCCATGCATGTTTTTATCTTGCACCTGGCCAAAATGTCTAAAGAATTCGATTACGGGCTTGTTAACAGAGAATATCTGGAGTGGAATATTAAGTATTCAACTATAAGGTTGTGTTTTTTCCCTCTTGCTCCGGTAGATAAAGAACAAGAAAAGGGCGTTTGCGCACAAACATGCGGATTGCAGGTTCAGATCCCCTTTTCGCTAAAACGAGGTCTTTTTTGTGAGTGTGGGGAATGAATGCGATGGGCTTTTAATTTAAGAAAAATCCACAATTCATTTTTCCACGTATATAAGCAATGGCAGCAAAAGTCTCTTATCTATCAACTCTATCCCCTCAGGGGCTCACCTACTATAGGTGAGTACGGGTGTCCCAATCCCGAGGTTCCCAGGGATCTTTACTCCCTTTCAGTTCGCTCTCCTCTACGCCTTCTGCTTTCTGCTGTGTCTTTCCTTCCCTCGACGGCAAGCGAGGGAGCTCTCCATGAGAAGCTGTCGCCGCTCTGTTTGCTTCTTGCTTCTCATGGACAGCCAAAGTCCCACGTGTTGGCCGTGCGTGGCAACCCATTTGAAAGACGGGTGGTGTACTGTGGTCCCCTGTACATCAATCGGCTGGTACCTAGTCACCTGAGTGGCTAGTCTGCTAGGGATCAAGCAAAGGGGTTACTCCTTGGGCTTGGCGTTAAGGGTGGTCACTGTCCCCGGGGGTAACTCCGAGCGTATAGGTTCCGGCTAGCACCAAGGTAAGCGCCGAGGCTGGGAATGGCCAGAGCCGGTGGCTGCCTTCCCTTGTTGGGCTCCGTGGTGGGCGGTGCCGTCGGGCCCGAATCGTATCCAATATCGTATGGCTCCTCCCAAGAAGGGTCCCTTTAGTGGGCGTCATTTTGTACCTGTATCATCAAACTTAGATAATCACTTTGATAAATACTTTGTCTTGAAACGTATTTCCGAAAAAAACGAAACATTTGAAAGCGTGTCGCCATTTTTGGTGCAGAAAGCGATCGCAGCAACAGTCGGTGATGTAACATCTATTCGCAAGATGCGTTCTGGTGACTTGCTGGTAGAGGTTAATTCTCGTAAGCAAGCTCACCAAATTCAAAAATTAAAAGCTTTGTCAACAGTTCCTGTCAGTGTCAGCCCCCATCACTCATTAAATATATCGAAGGGTGTTATCACTTGTGGGGAAATATTTAATCTCCCTGTAGATTTAATTACAGCTGAAATGAAATCCCAAGGTGTCACACATGTACAACGCATTACTATCCGACGAGATGGTAATGTTCTAGAAACCAAACATCATATTCTGACTTTCAAATCGCCAAAATTACCAGAATTTGTCTATGCAGGGTATATAAAATTGCCTGTCAGACCATACATTCCCAATCCTTTAAGATGTTTTAATTGTCAGCGTTATGGACACTCTAAAGCAAATTGCCGCGGGACACTAACTTGTGCCCGTTGTGCTGCTAAAGACCACGATAGCCAGCAATGTTCTGCACCCGAAAAGTGCGTGAACTGTGGCGGCAGTCATGCGTCATACTCTAGATTATGCGAACGTTGGCAACTTGAAAAGAAAATAATAACTCTTAAAATCAAAGAAAACATTTCGTATCCTGAAGCTAGGCGAAAACTTTCACCACAAACGCCTACTCCTGGTCTGAGCTATGCATCTGCTCTGCAAAAATCCTTTTGTGTAAATTGTTTGTGTCCAAATTGTACAAAAACTACCAATCGCTCAAAAATAACTAAAATACAATAAAATACAATCTGTAAACAGCACTTCTGACACTGGCATACCAACTAAACCTATTTCAAAAAATAAGTTACAAAAATCACTGAAGCTAAAACTTGCAAAGCGTGGTCAAACGCAGAAAGAACTATCTGCGAAATTGAAAAAATCATCTTCTAAAAATTCTGTCGCATTAGGACTTGCAGCTCGGGGAAAAGCCCACAAGGATTTAACATCCGTATTTGGTGGCATATTAAATACTCCCGATCTGAAACTGCATCCTTCAGAGGATGAAAATGAATTTGAAATGAGTTGCGATGTTTCTGCAACTCCTGTTGTTGCTCCTAATAATTCTTTTAAGCATCTCTCTTAATGGGTACCTTCCTTTCTTGGAATTGTCGCGGCTTGCGGTCCAAACTTCTTGATATAAAGACCATTATCAACACCTTTCATCCTGTTTGTTTTTGTTTTCAAGAAACATTTATGACATCTAATATTCAGTTAAAGTTACGCGGTTACAACTGTGTTCGTAAAGACACAGACACTGGAGTGCGCAGTTCTGGTGGTGTCTGCATCTTGACATCAAATCTTTACCCAAGTACACCTCTTACTTTGCATACACCTCTACAGGCTGTGGCTGTGCAAGTTCACACCCGAACACTGGTTACAGTCTGTAGTATCTACCTGCCACCCCATAATGTCATTCAACAACAGGATCTTGACAACCTAGTGGACCAGCTTCCTTCACCTTTTATTTTACTTGGTGACTTAAACGCACATAGCACGTTGTGGGGTTCGGATAGTACAAACTCTCGTGGGCGGCAGATTGAGCAGTTTATTTCTAATAACTGCCTCTGTCTGCTTAATAACGATGATGAAACATACTTCCATGAACCCACACGTAGCTTCCATAGTATTGATCTGGCAATATGCTCACCTGAACTTCTGCCATTATTGACCTTTACTGTTAGTGATAATTTATATAATAGCGATCATTTTCCGATCATTGTCTCCCATGCTGATAGAGGCGAAGCGACTCATTGTCCTCCGCGTTTCGTATTCCAGCGGGCAGACTGGCATAAGTTTTCTCAATTGGCAAAAATTACCGAGAGTATGGTCAATGTACCAGACATCATAGAAGCAGTTCAAAACGCCACTGAATGTTTGATAAATGCCGCTAATTATGCCATTCCTAAAAGTTCACCACGTCCGAGAAAATTCCGTAGACCGTGGTGGAACGATGCCTGTCGCGATAGTTACAAGAACCAAAAGAGACTATGGAACAAATTTAGAAGGTGCCCAACCACAGAGAACCTGATCGCTTTTAAAAGAGCTAAAGCCCTTGCACGCCGCATTCGTCGTTGTAGCCAGAGGGAATCATGGGTAAAATATATTTCTTCAATCACATCTCAAACCTCAAGTCGGCAATTGTGGAGAAAAGTGAAGGCAGCTAATGGAATTTATCAGGAGTTTTCTTTTCCTGTACTAAAAACCAGGAATAATACATACTCCTCTCCATTAGATATTGTCAATATTCTTGGACAGACATTTGCACGGATTTCCGCTGTTGAATCGTATAGTCCTGAATTTATAGCGAGAAAAAATCTCGCGGAACAATTATCTTTGAATTTTCAAGCTGCATATACACATCCATATAATTGCGAGTTCAAAATGTTTGAATTGAGAAAAGCACTATCCCAAGCTCATGATACCAGCCCTGGACCAGATGGAGTCACTTATAATATGCTTCGCCACTTAGATGAGATATCGCTCTCAAATCTCCTGTATCTGTTTAACAGAGTCTGGAGTGAGCAAAATTTCCCATATCAGTGGCAAGAAGCCCTCTCCATTATAGACCGATTGCGCTAACTAGTGTCCTTTGTAAGACGCTTGAACGTATGGTCAATGCCCGACTAGTCTTCGAATTAGAGAAGCGAGCTTGCATTCCATTAATGCAAAGTGGATTCCGCAAAGGTCGATCCACTATTGATAATATAGTCCAACTTGAGACCCATATTCGCAACGCTTTTGTGAGACGAAACCATCTTGTCTCCATTTTTTTTGATGTAGAGAAGGCGTATGATCGTACGTGGCGTTTTGGAATTCTTAGAAAACTTTTTAACTTGGGTTTTAAAGGAAACCTTCCAATTTTTATAAAAAATTTTTTATCATCTCGTACTTTTCGGGTACGCATGGGGAAATTTTATTCTGATCCTTTTATCCAAGCTGAGGGCGAACACTGATTTTAATGTGAAGCATATTTTGGTCGAATGTCCATCATTTAATTCTCATCGCCAGAACTTCTTCCATTCATCTTCTGTCAATATGATTGACTTGGTGGGTGAGAAACACCACCCAAATATTTTTAACTTTTTAAAGGCAGTTCAGTTCTTTATTTGCATTTAATACTTTTTGACATTAATAATTATTTTTTACTATGCAACACCTAATTCCCTTTTCAAAATCATTATTCATATTGTAATTCTAAAATTTTACATTAAGAGT
This sequence comes from Argiope bruennichi, assembly GCF_947563725.1. Classification (NCBI taxonomy): domain Eukaryota; kingdom Metazoa; phylum Arthropoda; class Arachnida; order Araneae; family Araneidae; genus Argiope; species Argiope bruennichi. The sequence continues at coordinate 144,236,982 of NC_079153.1, read as the reverse complement.
ACGTGTAAAAAGTTTTATCATTATTTAGCATTTTTATTCTTCTAATAAGTCTATTTTAATATGGCCTGATATCAAACCATATGCTTGGCGCATTATGGCCAAAGATGGCTCTTGCGCCATAAAACCAAACCAAACCAAACCAAACCAAGCTGAGGGCGTTCCACAAGGAAGCGTTCTCAGTGTCACACTTTTTATCATGCATTTTAGCGACATTTTAAATCAATTACCACCGACTGTCCAAGGAAATTTATACGTGGACGATCTTCAGATTTCTTGCCAGGGCTGTAATATGCCCTTAATTGAACGGCAGCTGCAAAATGCAGTTAAGAAACTGGTAGCTTGGTGTGATGAAAATGGGCACACTCTTTCTGCCGAAAAGAGTAAATGTGTGCATTTCTGCAGAAAGCGAGGCATTCACCCTGACCCCTCAGTTCGTATACGCAATGACTTAATACCTGTCGTTAATGAAATACGATTTCTGGGAATACTTTTCGATAGGAAGCTCACTTTCCTTTCGCATATCACATACCTTCGGGAAAAGTGCGAGAAATCTCTGAATATCCTCAAGGTACTTTCTCGTACGTCTTGGGGTGCCGATCGTACGTCTTTAACCCGTCTATATCAAGCCATAATTTTATCTCGGATAGACTACGGGTGTTTTGTATATGGCTCTGCCAGTCTTGCTGCACTACGTCGGCTAGATACTGTGCATCATTCCGCCCTCCGAATATGTTCAGGGGCTTTCCGCACATCGCCAACCGAAAGCCTTTACGTCATATGTCACCAACCGCCCTTGTCTTTGCGCCGAAAGAAACTTGCACTGCAGTACTACTTTCGAGCTCAGTCTCTCCAAAATCATCCTGTAACTCGCATGACCATTCCGGTTTCCCTTAAAAGAGTTTACAATGCTCGCCCATCTCACATTCTTCCCTTTTGTGAGAGAATCAAAAGCGTACTTCACGATTCAGGGCTCCAGTTTTCTGATGTCGAGCCAATAGATTTTCAAATATTTTCACCTTGGGAAATTCCTCAGTTTTCCTTTTTGAATTGTTTCTCTGAATTTAATAAAGCTACAACTGCACCAATTATTTTCCAACAACTTTTTAATTTTCATCGTTCACAGTATGCCTCTTATTTTCCAATATTTACTGACGGCTCAAAGTCGGACGGACATGTTGGATGTAGTGTCATCTTTGGAGACGAAATACACAGTTTCCGTATTCATGCATCATTTTCAGTTTTATCTGCGGAGTTGCTGGCGATTTTATGTGCTATACAAAAGATTTCTCTTGCCTCTCAACGACAATTTTGTATTTATACGGACAGTATGAGTTCTTTAGAAGTACTTCATCATTTTAACTTTCATCCGTTCGCTATTAAGATCTTGGGACTCTTGCAGACTCTCCATCATAGGGGCTTTAACATTTTATTTTGTTGGGTCCCTAGTCACGTTGGAATCGTTGGAAATGAGCAGGCCGATCACGCTGCTAAAACTTCATCTACCTTTTTTCATTATGAATTACCTTACTGCGATATTCAAAAATCAATTGCAAAACATATTTTCCTTTTGTGGCAAGAGACATGGAATAAACAAATCCATAATAAACTGCACGCCATTAAGCCTTCTATTTGTATGTGGCCAGCTCTGCCTATGCGTGGCCCTGATGTTAAATTAACACGCCTTCGCATAGGGCATACTCGGTTTACGCATCGACATCTTCTTCTCGGAGAGAGACCACCGGTTTGTTCTCGATGTCATGTCGACCTTAGTGTGAAGCACATTTTAATTGAGTGTCCAAATTTTAACTCCTATCGTATTCGCTTTTTTAATTCAACATCATTGACTCTTCACGACTTAGTAGGTGAAAAACATCACCCTAATATTTTTAACTTTTTGAGTTTTATTAGGTTTTTACATCGGATTTAGCACATTTTATCTTTGTATTCAACATTTAGCCTATCATTCAACTTGTGTTTTAATGTTTTATGCACTTTTTATAATTATTCCTTTTTAAAATATTATCATATGCTCTCTGTATTTTATTTCCTGCTCAAGTTTTTATGCATGGTTTCATTGTCTTTTCGTCATGCTATATGAAATTGTCTCCATCTTCGATCTTTCTTATTTTAACTGTGTTTTTTTAACTTAACTTTTTGCTTGGCGCAGTATAGCCAGATATGGCTTTTGCGCCATAAAACACCACAAAACCAAACCATCTATCAACTCTATGTCAGGAAATTTTCTTTTAACCCTTAACTGGGGTGGTGAAATTTTAGGACTTAATTGGGGAGTGCGGTCTACGAGACCGCGTTTCATTTACACTCAAATTAAATTTTCTAATGAATGTATAAGTATGAAAAACTGCCAATATATTTTGCAGATATTTTTCTTGATATATAGATATGTTTTAGAGATTTTTCAAAATATATTATCATTGAAAAAAGTAAATGCGTTGGAACATACATTTCTTCTCAAATTGTTACAATAAATAATATTCTTGAAAAAACATATTACTTTTTACTTTTTAAATCATATTTATTTTTACTGTATATGAAGCTATATAGAAGACAATAGAATGCAAAATTCAACAATTATATAAAAAATACAAAAATGACAATGGGTAAAATTGGCCCTTTTTTTATCGGCTTATGTGACTTTCATAGCATGGTTTTCTAGGGCATTTTAAATATACAGGTTAAGAACTAGTATAAAAATCAACCTATAAATTCTGTGTATTTATATCTTGGTATATTAATAAATTTTATAAATTTTTCAAAATACATTATCACTAGAAAAATTAATTATGTTTGAACATATAAATCAGAATCAGTTGAATGCGAACATTCATCGAAAAATTCTCCTGTACAATTATCTTTATCACTAAAATCACTTTAGGCTTCATTTAAAAGTGTCTAGAGCACTTCTTCATAATAGGATCAGTAAACTGGATGATATTTCAGGGTCCAAGTTTTAGCGCCATCTGTTAAGCCTTGTTTATCACTGGAATACTAAAAGGGAGGTGCAGTCTTAGAGACCGCGCTCAAAGAAATAACTGAATTATTTAAAAAAGATCCGCTGAAATCAATTGAAAAAGTGCACATGTATTGAAAGTCACAAAACAGGAAGCTACAGGGTCAATCCATTCAATTGAGTTAAAATAGAATAGAGGTGGCCGAAAATACATCGCTAGCGGTCTCACATGTCCCCAGTTAAGTTTTAATATAATAGTTTAAACATCATTAGAAAATAATAGAAGCATATGATATTATTATTAAAGAAATAAAGCATCAAAATAAAATAAAAAATGTTAAGTCCTTTTTGTCCATTTCCGATGCAGAATATTTCCTTAGCATGATTGCGCATTTTTACAGAAAAAAGACAAGCAGGAATTTTGCAAAGAGATAATTATTTCGTATTAGTAACGTTATTATTATACGTTACTAATACGTACTTTATAAATGAACGCACGCTCCTAAAAATGAGCCACCTTCGACAGCTGGCTCGCCATTAATATTGGTTGTGTTTCATTTGAATTGAATCACTTATGTTAGCTTCATGTTCATGACCGAAGCATCAGATGGTGGCAGACAGTAAAGCCGTGTTATTTTAGAAGTCTTTCATCTGTGTCTGTTCATTGTGTATATGCACCTTTCGAAGGGACATGACATCAAAATGCCTTGGAAAACCCTGTGCCTCGCTGTTCATTTCAATTTGCACGTGCCACTGACGGTGTGTTATCTCCCATTCTGATTCCTCCTGAAAGCAGTGCAGAAGCATTTTTTTCTTTTCAAGGAAAGAAATCGTCGTTAAATATATCATGAAGATGATTCCAACTTCAGTGTAGCAATGAAGTGTGTCATCTAATTTTTTTTTTAATTTAATATAATTTTGGTGGTAAAATGGCGCGGAAGCTAAACCGTTATTAGTAAAAAAAGAATTTTCTGATAAAATTATACTGGTTCTTTTAAAAAAGGTTCAAATTTAAAGAAGTGTTTTTATACAAAATTATTTGCAGAAGTTGCAGGGGAAAAAACTTCAAAATATCGCTTAATTTTAAATAAAAAGCTTTTAAAAATCGTTCGAAGTTCCACATTTTGATGCTACAAAACTTAATTTTTGTCAAAATTTTTTGTCCTGAAATCAAACAATCAGATCTATAGAACACCAAAAGATAGAAACACAAGTATAAATAAGAGAAAAAAAGTATTAATTGCAAATGAACATTTCATCCTGTCAGAAATGATTTTTTATTGTTGTGTAAATTTACTTTGTTGTCTACATTTTTTCTTTTAATTTTTTCATTCTCTTTTTTATCTCTACTAATATTAAAGTACGCTTATGTGTATTAGTGTTCTATATGTCAGAACGTTTGACCAGAATTACCAAATTTGGTGTAAATATACTTTTAGAAGGTGTAAAGGTAAGCTTCGGAATATTTCTTAAAATTTAAATAGTTTTTTTTTGTTTTCCTACAACAACTCCCGAAAATTTTCTTGCACTAAAATAACTTTAAAAAAAAAAAATCTATTTTTCTGGTAGCGATTTAATTGCTATGTAAAGTGTTACCCGGAAATTTTATAATGCTTTTAACATTTTTTTAATAATTTTAAACAACAAATTTCATTGTTGAAATAAAATTCAAGCCATTGCCATTATTCTATGAAATATTTAATCGCGTGATTTTCTTCCAGCGTTGAAAGCTTAGGAAGAAATCATGTACCCACGCATTTTACATGAAGCATAAGAAAATGAAATTACATCGTAAATGAGAATTACGTAAAGTGCCATTTAAAATAACTGCCCAGACATGAAAAGTGCAAAATGACGCAATGGAATGCGAGTTTATTGGGAAAAGTTCGTTAAAACAAATGTAAAGCTGTTAAATAATATGGCTTTAATATCTCTCACAGTTTGATGCTTAAAATGTTTTGCTGGAGGAATCATGAGCATCAAATTATGTATAAGAAATGTAATTAAAATAAACGCAAGCAGTATTCATGGTGAACCAGCTAATTGCGAAAGGCGGCTGGCATTCAAGTAGCGTCTTTCCAAGGAAAGGTCTTTCCGTCTGGAAATACCTTTAAAGGAAATTGTCAAAAGTAGCGGTTTTTTTTTTCTCTTTCTGTTCTGCCTCATCATTATGAATGGCAAATTAAGAACAGTGAATCCTAATCATAAGTATGTTCATTATATGTTATTATATAACGTTGACTGACATTAAGATTGAATATATAAAAAAGAAATTGAAATAATGAAATCCTATAATTTTTCTATTCCTCCTATAATTATGCTCTAAAATTGGACTTTCGGAGAAAAAATTTCTTTAGTATTAATAAGCAATTTTAATCGAAATAGACAAAATTTAAAAACGAATGTACTTTTCATTACAGCTATGTTCATCTTTCCTTGCCAACCATTTGTTCTGAAGTTTTCAAAGCATTCATGCAATACCTCTCAAATCGAGTTTTCAGACCTACGATTCATCGAGAAAAATATGAATCGCATATAAGAAAAACGTGAATTAGGCTGACGGTTATAGACAAGAAATTCTGTATCGGAATTCTGTATGTAAAGAATGCAATAATCTAAAATTGTGTATTTTTGTTTCTTTGCAGAATGTTAACTTTTGGATGCATTCCAAGAAACTTTCAAAAAAGTGTCTTAAAAACTGGATGAAAATCATATGTACAATGCTTGCGATTTTTTCCGAAGTTTAAAATTTTGAAAAAATATTGTAAATAGAAGATTTAAAAAAAATTATGCATTTATTTTATGTGTAAAATTTTATCTAGATCTGGAACATACATTTTGATTTAGATAGTAAAGTTACAGCACATGGAAATACAAATTTAAAGCAAATTTAAATATCACCACAAAAGATTAGTTATAAAACATAAATTTTTCCGTAGCTTAATCGATACAATTACATTTGATGTAATAAGATGTGTGTGGAAAAATTTTATAAGGATATATATTTCAACTCAGAGAGCTTTATTGACTTGCATAATAGCACTGAATTTTTTTTATTTGTTTTGACTGGGAAAAGTGATTACATGAGTATTGGCTGAGTAATTGGCAGTGTTCATATGAAAATTTTAATGCACATTTTTTTTACGTTACAAACGATTTCATAAAAATAATTTCCGCTTAAAATACAGTAAAAATTTTATAATCCGAAAATGCACTTTGGAGGGCATATTATCGATAAAGTGCGAAAGGCAGATATCGTTACGTGGAACAAGGATCTTTAATTCTATAAAGAGTTGGTGAAAGACAGAATGGTCGAACATATAACTTTTCTGGAATTTGAGTGATTCAAAAATCATTACACGAGAAATACAACGGTTGATGCAATCAAGGCAGACGAATTAAATATAAAGCATCATCTTATTATAATATTTCGAACTAGAGGTTCGAAATTTTTTCTTCATTTCGTCATACTTTTATCTGAAAAACTCAAAATTTTTACACAATTCTTCCTTTTTTTTTATAACCAGAATTCATTTAATGATTCATTGTAGCTATCTTGTACAATGTACCTCACATTTTATCTTTCTCTTTTACAAAATACTTTTTGAATTCATCTAGATATGTTTTTATGCCATATGCCATGCATTCATATCTTAGATAGTAAAGATTCCTGGATAAAAATTTCTCCTTTTTTCTAATATTATTCTGATTAGACAGTAAATGCATAACTTTATAGGTTTTTGGAATAAAAGAAAGAACGATTCTTTTAGAAGAGTGAGATACAGCAGAAGGTTTAAAAAAGAGCTGAAATTCTTTGTTTTGTTTTGGTTTCCTTTTACTTGTCGATTAGAACGGAAAAAGAAATGTTCATAGTTTCTGAATTACAATTTTACATGTTAATATTTTGGATTAAAAGTCCTACCTCGAGGTAACACAAATTGAACCGGGGAGGGGGAGGCCCATAAAATAAATTAGATGACAGTTGAGCCGACAGTACCCAAATTTTGGGTTAACACTAATGGGAGAAGCCCAAAGGATTTGATGTGCATCAGATCCTCTTACCAAATGGCATTTCTGTGGAATCAGGGCTCCGAGACTGAGATTCAACTGTTGATAAATTCTAGAAGGAAGCATTCGAAAATAAGTGCATTCATTGCTAAGTTTATTCAGCGTTATTTCAGAAAATAAAAGAATATAGAAATATAGCATTTATTGAAGAGTAGATTCTTATATAACCAAATTCCATTTATTTTTACAGCCATATAATTCCTACTTTACCGGAGCTGTAATCTGTTTTGAATGTAAAAAAAAAAAAAAAAAAAAAAAAAAAAAAAAAAAAAATTCTCGTTAATAGCAAATTGCAAACAACTTCATGCATATTCAGAAATGCAGCATTAATGAGGATTCCTTTTTTTTACCTTTTTAATGCATAATATTAAGACTACTTCTATTGAAAAAATCCCAAATTATCTTTTTATTTAAGATTAAGAGATAAAAGGAAAAAAAGTTCGTTTGAACATGAATATTTTCTTCGAATGCGTGCACTTAAAAAAAAAAGTTTCGTAAAGATGGGAGGGAGAGAGTAAAAAGCAGATTTCACATTCATTGGAACCTGAGAGAAAAATCTAATCAAGTGCATATGAATAATTTTTGCACACGTTTTTCTCCTCAGACGATAATTAGAAATGGGGGCTTCTTTAGGTAACTCTTATCATTCCATTCTTAATGTTCTAAGAAAGTTACGGCAAATATAGTTGTGCTGTAGACTATACTGATGAAATGCAGGAAAAAAAAGATTTGCATACATTGTCTGCGAAAGCGAAAATATAAATTTTCGTTTTTTCTCTTAACATCTAATGTTTTTACCATCATTTAGATGGACCATAACTAGGGATTGCAATACCGGTATACCGGGATACCGAATACCGGTATTTTGAGCCATTTTACAATTTTGTAATACCGGTATTCCCAAGTTTAAATACCGGTTTTTCGGTATTTACTAGAAATTTCTTAAATTGTCTCCACTATATGTTCAGGGATCGCCAACATAGCAAAATAGTACACGTTTTTGTTTTTATGTCTCCCTAACGGGCGAAATTAATTAGCGAATTAATGGCTTAATTAATTTCCTAAATCTAAATGAGCGAAACATGGATTATCGATGAAAGAAGATATTGTATCCATAACGATTAAAGGTGCAACAGTTATAAAAAAATTTGGAAAGTTGATTGGTGCAAATCAGCAATTGTGCTATGCTCATGGAATTGAATTAGGAGTAACAGATATATTATACCAAAAAAATAAAGAACAGAAGAATCCAAATATTGTGGATATAGAAACTTCGGATTCCGACATTGAAGAGAGTAAGAGTGAGAGTGATATTGACAATGAAGATAATGACAATATAATTGTTGAAGAAGATATGGCTAATGAGGATGAAATATTAACCCATCAAGAACTGCTTCCTATAATTTATAAAGTTCGAAAAATTGTTAAGATATTTAAACTTTCCCCTACAAAAAATGCCATATTACAAAAATATATACTAACTGAAAATAAAACAGAATATATGTTAATAATAGATTCTAAGACACGTTGGAACAGTTTACTCCTAATGATGGAACGGTTTTTGAAATTTAGAAATCCAATCTAAAAAGCAATAATCGACTTAAACCTGCAAATTAATTTTTCAGACAGTGAATTCGACTTAATATCCAGAACTATATCAGCTCTACTTCCAATAAAACTGACTATAGAGGCATTATGTCGGAGAGATTTTAATTTATTAACAGCTAATGCAACAATAAATTTCATGTTGCAATCATGAAAGAACAGCACGCATCACTATCTGAAGAATTATATATTACATTGAAAAATCGCACAGAAGAAAGGCATACCGAAATAGAAAATGTCTTATGGTATTTACATAATTATAATGATTTTAAAAATGAAAATGAAAAAGAAGAAAAGAAAATAATCAATTCAAATCTGATTAATGTTATAGTAAATTTTCTTACAATTTTTTACCCACAAACCTATCCACATTCAGAAGAATTCGGTTCAGTTATCGAAAATTTTGATGACACTAATGTCGATAGTGAAAAGGAATTGTCTCTTGAACAAAAATTAGAATTATCGATAAATAAAAAAAAATTCAACGAACCAAAATACAATACAAAAATCAGCTATATCCAAAACCATCCGACGAGAAATTGATTCATTTGAAGATGAGGGATTTAGAGGTAAATACTTTGAAAAAGTATATCGCGTATTGCAAACAGTATCACCAACTAGCGTAGATGTCGAAAGAGCGTTTTAGACAGCTGGTAATTTTTACACAAAATTACTTTTCAGGCTTAATGACAGTACAATGGATGCATTATGTTTTTTAAGATCACATTTCAAAAATTTGTAATAGTACCACAGACTGAATAGTGATATGTACACTTTTTTTGTGATTTAAATAAATAAGTTGTTCCTTTACTTTTTTGTGATTCTTTATATACTGTTATAATTTTATAAGTTCCATATTATTTTTTGTGATATTTACACTCTCTTATAAAACTGGCAAATAAAACAAAGAAACACCTTGTTTTCTTTCTTTTTCTAAAATTTCTAATACCGGTATTAAAACCGGTATCCCGGTATTAAGATCTAAAAAATACCGAATACCGGTATTGAAATTTTGGTCCGGTATTGCAATCCCTAACCATAACATTATTGATTTTTGGAATATACTACATTTATTTATGCATGAAATAATCCACATGTTATTATGGATTCAGAATCATACATTCCCTCACTAGATAAATCATTTGATTAAAGTATTAAGCAAGATAAAACACATTTTTTTTTCTTTATTCATTTTTATTTCCTCTTATACGAAATCTAGAGAAAGTGTTGTACTTGTCCAAAAATTCGAACTCGAGATTTGGACGTTTCAGACCTTCCTGAGTACGAGAAACATATTTTTGGAAAATTCTTATCCATCGAAGACAAAAATATCTCAGAAACGCTTTGAGCTGGATGGATGAAAAGGAGTATCTGGTTTTTACATGTAATGTGTAGATTTCTATCAAATTTTGTGTAAAATCTGTTCAGAGAAGATCTGTCTGTCCGTCTGTTCAAATATAAGTTAACACGATAAGCACAAGAAGAAGAGGAATAAATTCGACGCACAAATTTAATGTTTATATTACAGACACCTATAAAATTTTAAGCAATTCCAACAAGGAGTCAACGTCATTTGATCTGTACTCTCAGAAGCATGTAAACGCAATGACTTAAATAGATCGCATTCGGTGCGGGAATTTTTAATTGCAGTTATAATACTGTGACAAATTTTGGTTTCAGTCGGTTGGGGGGGGGGGCATTCATCTCTATTCGGGAGTATGTGAGATAGTTTTGGGGAGACCTGTTTTGCTTTGTTCTCGATGTAATTCGATTTCCTATCTTTCTGAGTAGTTTCAGAAGTTTTTAGAAAACCAACTATTAAAAAACCAACCAACTATTAAAAATTAATAACTATTTAACTATACTGCTTTCAGTAACTTGTAAAATTTAGCGATTATTATTTCTTTTGTTTTAGAAAAAGACGCAAATGAAGCTTTCATTGAAAATAATTATCATCTAAAAATTCTTTCAGTCATATCTTTTTTTTAAAAAAAAGGTTTTCAAAACACAATGGGAATAATGATTGCTCCAAAATTAAGAAATTTGATGATTATTTCGAATCGATTCTAATACAAACAAAGATTGTTTTATCTCATTTTTTTCGAGTCATTTATGTATATTTAATCATATTATAATAAGTTTGAAGAGAAAAAATTTTATGTGATAAATATAGCTCATATAAATAAATGAGGGGAAAAATGACGTCTAGTATTGTTCTTTTGATTTGGAACAAAAGGCATTGAAACACGGGCCATTAAAAATGAATCATCGGATTTCAGTTTATTAGATTTCAAAAAAATATTACAATTGTGAAAATAAAAAATTTTTAATTAAGAAATAAGAATATTTCGATTTTTTTAACTGTTATAAATGTTTGCTTTGTTTTTCCTCCTTACGTAATTCATATATATACTGTAGACCCATTCTACTCAAGACATCGCATCATATGATTGTACGTTGCGTCATTTTTGTTCCGTTTTATGCAGTGATGTTTCATACGTAATCGGGGATATAAAACATTTCCAACATCTAACTGCGACCAGCGCGAATCCTTCATTTTTGCGGATTATACGTGAGACAATTCCTGACTTGAACAGCAGCAACTTGGGAAACATTAAATATTTTTATTTCACATAAGCTAACAGTGCCCTTGTTTTGATAACAATATGTTCTAATGCCTGGGTTTAATTTGTTTTATCTGCCGAATGTCCCTTCCGCAGAAAAAACAAATTAACTTTGTCACAGATAAGCGACGGGAGTATTCTTTAAAATGCAAAGACCCGTTTTTTCCCCCCTTCTTCTCCACAGTAGAATCGTGTTTTTGAACTGCCGATGCAGGCGAGAAAAGGGGAGCTTACTTCAAATAGCATCCACTGCTTCATCCGGCTACCATTAAAAAGGATGATGTCGTGTCCGCGTTAAAACGGAAAGGGATTGCAGTAGCTTCTGAGGATAAAGACCCCTGAGCACCCGAGGGCAGAAGTCTGACTTCTAGCTCATATGAAGATGAAACTCACACATTCGCTTGCGCAACCCCTTTTTACAAGGGGGGGGGGGTACATTCACACACTTTACAGATAGAACACAGATAAAAAACAACCATGCCCGAACCGGGATTCGAACGACGCCGACATTAAAAAGGATTATATATATATATATATATATATATTAAAAGCATGGTTTAAAACCTGATAACTATTTTGTCATGGCATTGTATTTTAAGTCATATTAAAGGGCATTCATGCATACTTGATATAAAGATCACCTTGAAACGTTTTGAATGACATGCATTTAACTTCTTTCTCTATATGTACAGAAGAGAAGTTATATGATGCAAGTAAATATTTCTCCAATTAAACGGAAGTGTCCCGAGTAGTTAAACAAGTGCCTTTTTTCAAACGTAAGCACTTGATCTCTCCCCGTTTAATAAAAGACAGCTTTAATGAAACCAACTAGCACGAAACCTGACGAAGGCAACGATCCACCCCTTTGAAAACCTCCGTCGTTGATGGATTAACTACAAATTCCGATAAGGTAATTGCCAAAAACGTGAGCTGCGGGTATCGAATGCGAAGAGTCTATTGATTTGGGGGGAGGAGGAACTCTATACCCCTTCATCATTCTCTTCCGAATGATTGGCACTTAAGTATACATTAAAATCTCTATGATAGAACTTTATCTATTGTAATGTTCTCTACTCGAAGGTACCTGTCTAAAGTGTTATTACTTTAGTGAAAATTTACAAAACAATACGTTTTAAGCTTGTATCTTCTAAACCGTATTTCTTGAGAAACTATTCGTTTCTGGATTGGAAATCACATTTCATTCTCATTTATAATGGAAAATTGAAAACTGTTTAAAAAGTTCGTATATTCTATGTAGAGATTGCAATAGCGGTATACCGGGATACCGAATACCGGTATTTTGAGCCATTTGTACAATTTTGTAATACCGGTATTGACAAGTTTAAATACCGTTTTTTCGGTATTTACTAGAAATTTTTAAAATTCCCTCAATTATATGTTCAGGGATCGCCAACATAGCAAAATAGTATACGTTTTTGTTTTTATGCCTCCCTAACGGACGAAATTAATTAGCTAATTAACGACTTAATTAATTGCTTAAATCTAAATTAGCGAAACATGGAATATGCCTGAAAGAAGATATTGTATCCACAGTGACTAATAGAGCAAAAATTATGGAAAAAGTTGGAAAGTTGATTGGTGCAAATCAGCAATTGTGTTATGATCATGGAATTCAATTAGGAATAATAGATGTATTATACCAAAAAAATAAAGAACAGAACAATCCAAATACTGTGGATATAGAAACTTCGGATTCCAACTTTGCAGAGTGTAAGAGCGTGAGTGATATTGACAATGAAGATAATGACAATGTAATTGTTGAAGAAGATATTTCTAATGAGGATGAAATATTAACCCATCAAGAATTGCTTCCTATAATTTATAAAGTTCGAAAATTTTTAAAGATATTTAAACGTTTCCCTACAAAAAAAATCCATGTTACAAAAATATATACTAACTGAAGATAAAACAGATTATATGTTAATATTAGATTCTAAAACATATTGGAACAGTATACTCCTAATGATGGAACGATTTTTGAAACTGGGAAATCCAATCTAAAAAGCAATAATCAACTTAAACTTGTAAATTAATTTTTCAGATAGTGAATTCGACTTAATATCCAGAACTGTATAAGCTCTATTTCCAATAAAATTGATTATTGAGGCATTATGTCGGAGAGATTCTAATTTATTAACAACTAATGCAACAATAAATTTCATGTTGCAGTCACTGAAAGGACAGCACACAACACTATCTGAAGAATTAATTATATATTACATTGAAAAATAGCACAAAAGAAGGGCATACCGAAATAAAAAATGTCTGACGGTATTTACATAATTATAATGATTTTAAAAATAAAAAAAAAACAATTAATTAAAAGAGACTAACCAATTCAAATCTGATCAAGTTTATAGTAACTTTTCTTAAAATTTTTTACCCACAAACCTATCCACATTCAGAAGAATTCGGTTCAGTTATAGAAGATTATGATGACACTAATGTCGATAAAGAAAAGGAATTGTCTCTTGAATAAAAATTAGAATTAGCGATAAATTAAAAAAAAAAAATTCAACGAACCAAAATACAATGCAGAAATCGGCTATATCCAAAAACACCCGACGAGATATCGATTTATTTGAAGATGAGGGATTTAGAGGTAAATACTTGGAAAAAGTATATCGCGCATTACTAACAGTACCACCAACTAACGTAGATGCCGAAAGAGCGTTTTCGACAGCTGGTAATTCTTGCACAAAATTACTTTTCAGGCGTAATGACAGTACAATTGATGCATTATGTTTTTTAAGATCACTTTTCAAAAATTTGTAATAGTGCCACAGACTGAATAGTGATATTTACACTTTTTTTTTGTGATTTAAATAAATAATATGTTCCTTTACTTTTTTTGTGGTTCTTTATATACTATTATAGTTTATAGGTTACAAATTATTTTTTGTGATATTTACATTCTCTAATAAAACTGGCAAATAAAACAAAAAAACACATGTGTTTCCTTTTTTTTTTTTTTTTTTTTTCTAAAATTTCTAATACCGGTATTAAAACCGGTATCCCGGTATTAAGATCTAAAAAATACCGAATACCGGTATTGAAATTTTGGTCCGGTATTGCAATCCCTAATTCTATGCAATATGTTAGCGAATTTGTGTTGAATTAGATTTTGTACCACAAATGATTACAGCGAAGCAATCAAGATCCAACTATAATATCATATTTTGAATACGCTATATTTTCTACTCATTACAGAAAAATGTGTGATACATTTCTGTTCCAAAACAAAATATTGCATTATTGAAAATATAGGGTGAAGCTGGTTCGATTCTGCAAAACCACAATATTGATATAAAGTTTCCAATAATGATTTAAAATGCACTGACAGGTAATCACATTCTGATTGCATAAGGGCACTCAAACGTATTTCACTAGGAATTGCTTGTATGAAATCTTTCATGATAATTGCGATTTCTATGCAGTTGAGGCAAAAGCTGGTATGCATTACAGTTTATTTCATTTCTCTCTTTCAAAGAAAATATTGTTATCGTAAACAATGATAACTTGATATGTTAATGAGAAACGCATTCTAGACTGTCGATAATCTGAAAAACTAGAGAGATCTCTGCGTACATACATAAGACCGTGTCTTGGAACACGAAAGCCTGAGAAAAGCAATTACAGTTCTGAAAGTGACATAATATAATGCAAGTTGATTTATAAATAAATTAGAACACTTTAAAATCGTCATTATCCAAAGATGATTTTAAAATAAAACTCTGTACGATATTTTATTGCTGGATATTTTGATATCTGAAAATCACGGAATGCTTGAAACTCAAATTGCTTAACCTCGGATCTCGGATTTTTTCATGAATTTTGTTTTTTATTACCCATGAATTTTTTTAATATCTCGTTAATCCTAACAAAAAAGTATTCTTTTTGACCATATGCATGGCGCAGTATGGCCTTTTCAGGATCTTGTGCCAATAAAATCTACAATCCAATCCAATCCTAACAAAAAAGTAAGTATTTTTAAAGTGTGGACACTCTGCATACCTTAATCCAAGTACTTTCTGCTGCTTTCTATTAGAGGTTAATATGCATTTTTTACTCGTTTTGCGTGGTTATTGTTTTATGCTCGATGCACAAATTGTGTCATATCACATTTTAAAGCGGAAAACATGTCAGTTCAAAAAGAGCCACAACAAGACCATTTAAAGTAACAAAGGCTGGGGAAACACGAAAAGGATGGGTTACATAGAAACTGCAATTTGATTCGTATAAAAATATTAAGAAGAATGACACTTTATTATTTATTATAATATTAGCTTGAACTTTCCAAAAAAAGTGAAGCGTAGTTCTTGCATGTTGTGAGATATATTTTGACTTTTCGTCGGAAAACTAGGATAGAATATTTCAAAAGCTATGCATGATGGCATGGCTCGAATTGAAAAGGAGCTCAACTAATATTCAATTTTTCATTATGAAAAAACACGAGGTATAGATCAACTGTTATTATTACATGCGTAGCTCTATTTAACCAGTAGATTAAGTAGAGCTACGCATGTTAGCACGAGGTAGACACTCAAACTTCGAAGGAAGTAGATTTATTCAATTCTTCGAAATAAAATGACCCGATTTTGAGATATATTTTATAATTTCCTGCGAGCTAGAGTTTTAAGCGCATTTACTCTTTCATAATATAATTACAATATTTAGTGCTTAACAATTTTAATTCCCTGTATGCATGATTTATCAGTACTTTCACCTTGTTTTCAAGATAGAATTTCCTTATCTCAGAAACAGAAAAGATGGCATTTTTTATATTAACCTGTTAAAATATCAAGATAATATTAAAAATATTAATTTTAAAAAGCCTTCAATTAGGTTCAGTATAATACAAGGCCATTCTTATAATATATGCAAAGAAAAATAATTTGGCTCAGAAATTGTAAAAATGGCCAGCCGTCAGTATTGTGAATTTGCAAGGGTCTTCCCAGCTTTTTAAATATGGAGTACTTTGTTTATGTGTTTGAGTTCATTATGAGAGTCGAATTATTTTTATAATCATTTTAGATGTAAGAAAGTGAGAGAGGGAGTTAAGAAAAAATTAACAATTTTGCTAGCTATTGCTAGAAAAAAGAAATTTCGCTTCATTTTAAGGAATTTTTTTTTAATATAATTCAAAAATTTTCTTTTTTAATTTCTTGAATGCAAATTGTAAATCACTCTCTCCAGTGCGAATAAAAAACTTATTAAGTGAAATATTATATTTATAATTATTTCTCCTCCGAAACGAATAAGGGATGTTAAAAGCTAATTAAACAGAAACATTTCCATTATTTTTTATTTGCATCAAGGCGCTTTTGAAAGTAAAACGTCTTCAGTTCCTTCGATTAATGTTTCGCTCAGAAACGATACGAGGGGTATTTTAGGAAGGTTTGAACGGCGGTGAGTTGAAGGGAACGACATCTGAGCTGACGGTCCCTTTTCGAAATTTCTATTCCAAGTATTTGGCCCCGATGAATTTAGCGTGCACCAAACACGCTTGCACTGCAGTTTCTGATGGAATCGGGTTTCGAATCTAAAATCACCCCGTTATTAAGCTGTGACTTTTCCACAAGACCTCTGCGGCCCAGATTGAAAGCATTTTTCGGTCTCCAATGATCACAGCTTCGAGTTCACGACTAAATGAAAATGCTCCACTTTTTATTTTGTTCTAAATGCGAGAATGAGGGGATAAAAAAAAGTAATGACTCAATCATGAGTTTATAAACCGATCAGAGATCTCCCCTGCTTATCCAATTAAAATGAGTTTTATTCATAATCTAAAGGAAGTGGTCCCCTCGAAACATTCTCGAATACAGATAAATGCCTTACATGGCATTCGCATACAATAATTATGAAATATTAATCTTTGGCAATAAATTGGCATTTTTTCTCAATCTATCTTATGATTCTTGGCGTACTTTTTTTGCAGTTAGTATTTTTATTTAGTTTAGTACTTTAAAATAAACTTTTATTTAGTTTCAGTTATGTTTCGCTCTACTAAACTTCAAAGGAAATGTGTGCAATACCTCATTTCAATTCCATAAGGATTGCAGATTTAAAGTGAACATTTTAAAACAGAAACTATTAAAATTAGAACTAGGACAAAAAACTCACATCCATAGCATCCCCATATGCATGGAAAATGCATTTGAAAATCCTTATGAAAATTTCTATGGATCTTATTGGAACTTTGAGAATGCTAACAAACCTGTTTAAAATTTCGATGCTCGTTCATGAATCATACCATCTTTCTCCCTATTCCATTCAGATTTTTTTTTCCAGATGATTAATGCTCTGCTTCGCCTTTTCAGAATAACATGTCTTATTTTTATCCAGAGTTCAAAAATAAGCAAATGCTCTTAATTAATTGAAGGTAGCAACTGATTAAACTTAAAGCGAAACATTTAAACTAATTTTTTTCTACGATGTAAAACAGTGACATTGTAAATAAAACGTTCATAATAAGTTTTTCTATTTGCATAAAGTGAATTATTGCTCAGTTATTTTGCATAAAATGAAACCATAGGAACTCATGTACAAGAGTTAATAAAGATCTCATTAATTTAAAAGGGCAGCAAAAGTTTTGTTTTCTTCTTGGATGGGAATGAACACTGATTTTTAAAATCGTGTTTATTTTTTATATCAGTTATAAATGGTAGAGAGATAGCAAAAATTATCTGTTAAATAATCAATTTTCAGAACCAATTTGCAATTATTCTCTGAAAAAAGACTATAATTTTTATATAATAATATTATTCTTTCATAGCATGCATTTATCCGTTATTATATAGAAATTTTTATTTCAAGTTCATCGAGTTATATATTACCTTTATTTCAGATTGCTGATGCTGCATCTTAAAAATTATAAGCCGATGAAATGACTTACCGATTATAAACGACTAGCCGTCTTTGGCGATCGGCTTGCTCGCCCAGCTTTTAGACTTTTTAGGCAATGAATATAGAACGCATTTTTTAAATATTTATAACACGGTTGAAAAATGAATGAATTATAACAGTCCACTACAAATTATTTAGAAGAAAACCAGAATACATATACTACGAGTGGGAATGAAAAATCCTTCTTCTCAGGTATTGTCCAAAGAAGGAAATTTTTTTAATCTTAATTCTGACAAAAGTATTTTGTGGGCCTTTTCGAACTAAAACTCGGTACCGAACTATAACTGTAATCACAAAATAACATACCAAATTTCAAATATTTCTGTTGTTGCGGTAACATGTTTGTGAGAATACAGATGACAGTCTGTCAACCCAACGACGAATTTCGTTCTAATTTAACACATAACTACACTTAAGATGTCAAATCAAGGAGCCAAATTTCATTTATTTAATTATCTTTTTATTGTAGCTATCGTGTTAAATTGCATTCGACAGCCGGATAGACAGATGTCTCCTGAATGGTCTTTTCCAAACTTTATTAAAATCTGGAAATTCAGTATTAAATTAATATTTCGAATTATATCGTCCGTTTATACATTTTACGTATATTATCATTATATGTTTATAATCCATATCTTTTTGTAGAATCACAGACTGACAGATATTAATCCAGAAATGAGTTTTTCGCTCTCAGAGAAATCTAAAATGTGGAGATTTGTTAAAACCTTGAGCTCAAATATTTTGACAAGTAGAAGATTTTCGCTTTGTATAGTTCTTATGCGAGGAAAAGTAAATAAAATTTTTGAAAACATTTTTAGTTTTTGTATTTAAATTTATATCTTAAAAATATTTCATAAAAAGTATGGATATCATGAAATTTTGCGATCAATTATTTTCATAGATTCACAAGATTTTTATTTCATGAATTAACAGCATTTCTTGTATAAAATAATATAATTTTTCCAATAATTACATTATTTTTGGTCGTTTTCTCACCATATGTAACCGTGACATTTTTTTACTGCAACCCTAAAAGCTGGACTTTTGGTGATTTTGGGGACGATTTTGCTCTACTTGAAGCCGTACATTATTTTCAGGCATTAACAAATTGATTTAATGTTAAATGGTGAGCATGTTTTAAAAATTTTAAAATAATACTTTATAATTTACTGCAATGATACAAAAATTTTCAAAATTGCAAAACACAGAGATGTAAGTATCTATTATTAAATTATACACTCATGTCCAAAATTAAGGTCACAAACATAAAATCTGCGAAAAATGAAAAACTATTCACTGTGTTGCCACGAAATTTGGCAACAATGGAAGAAAGAACATAGACACATAACAACATGGAAAAGATATTAATTGGGAATTAAGATACAGGATATATCAAAAAGTGTTACATTATGAATCAGAGATAAAGCATTTATCTCGGGAAAAGCTTGTCTAATATGAAATGAGACCACCGTGCACTGCTATACTGGCATCACAACGAGTTTTCATACTGTTTATGAGGGTGTCGATAAATGCTTGGAGCAACAAAGCCCATTCTTCCAAAAGGGCGGCTTTTAACTCTTGGAGGGTATTAGTTGGGGAGTTACGCTGTGTAATGGCTCTTCCGAGACCATCCCAAACATGTTCAATAGGATTTTGATCCGGAGTCCTCGAGGGCCAGTCCATACGTCGTATATCCTCTTCCACAAGAAAATCATCAACGATCTAGGCTCTGTATGGAAGCGCGTTTTCATCCATAAATGGGGCCATCTGGGCCGAAAGCACCCCGGAACAACCTCACATAGGTTTCAAGGATCTCATCCCTATAGCGATGTGCATTGACAGTACCCGCATCGAAGACGTGCAGTGGTGTACGACTGCTCAACATTATGCCACCCAGACAAGGATTCCTCTGCCACCAATCTGTCGATTTCTTTTACGTAGGAGGGATGATAGTGAGCTCCTTGCTCTCTCCATATGAAGATTCGACGAGTGTCACTATTTTTTTTAAATCTCGACTCATCACTGAAAAGAACATGCCCCCATTCTTGCTGTGCCCAAGACTGATATGCTAGGCACTACAACAGCCTGGCGTTTCTGTTGGATGCAGTCAAAGGGACGCACTCAACTGGTCGTTGGACATAAAGAGCTCTCTCTTCTAGACGTCTGTATACTTTTTGTCTGGAAATTCTTATTCCAGACGCAGCAGCAAAGTGAACAGCAAGTTGAGGAGCCATTGTCAGCCTATGCCCTCGTGCGCTTAATGCCAAATAGTGATCATGTGCAGGCGTCTTTGCTCTGTGACGGCCTTGGCCGGCCTTCCTAGTTGCAGTAGCACTTGTTTGTAATTGATTCCACAGCCTGGATACCACTTTCGGTGCCACTTGTAATCATCGAGTGACCCCCACTTGAGACTGCCCAGCTTCAAGCCTACCAACGGTTCTCCATCTCAACGCATCGTCTAAGCGATTATGAGAACTCGTTCTCACTGAAACAGGTTAAATTTTTTGTTTTAATGCAATATTCACAAAATGGCAGGCAAAAATCCCAGATGCCTAAACGGTCTAATTTCAGTAGTTCCCCAAAAACGAATGCTAAACAACAATTTTTCCCACAAAAAAGTTTAATATCGTGTTAGCTGTGTTTCAAAACATATAAAATATAATTTATTTAAATTTTACTGGTAGCCATTTAAAATTACTTTGAAAAACATTTTTGTGACCTTAATTTTGGACATGAGTGTACTTTTATGAATATGAAATAATCTTCATAATAATTCCTTCAAATGTGCAATTTTACCAAACATAAAAAAGTCTGATGCATCATCTTCCTTCTGATGCGATGCAGAAGGAATTGCCGATTTGGCATCTCCCGCATCATCTGACTGTAATTCAAAATTAGTATGAGTATTATCACAAATATTTCTAGTTATACTTCAAGCTGAAGCATTAATTCACTAATTAACCCTTCTTACGCGTTAATAAATGAGTCGATTTTAGTACACATAAATATAAAATGTAGAATAATGAATAAACACGATAGCTTTCTTAACGATGCCAAAAACAATTTCAAAAAGTAAATAAGTTATATATATAAAACGCGGCCTTAATTATTGCAACTTTATTTGGATTAATTAAAACCATTTAACAAGATCGAAATTCCATTGCCATTTTGTAAGCGGAGAAATTAACGATTTTAAAAATTTGAAGACACAAATGTAACTAAATGAAACAAAATTTGAAACATAACTACAGTTTACTGCGTTTCCTATCAAAGCCTCAATATGATGAACTCAAAAATCCGATGCTGTTTCATGTCGCGAGCTGTTTATTTTCAAATAAAAGACGCTTTCCATGCACGATTAATATCTTCGCTGAAGAAAAATTCCGTTTTAAGAGCTATCGTCTATCTTAAAGATGGCTTCTTTAAGAGATTACAAAAGCTGTTCATCGAGTTATGCAACCTCACTGGAACTCATTCGAATTCATTTTGGCCACGTTTCATTATTTTGGAACTTTAAACGGCAGCAAATAAATGCTTCATGTTTCTGTGCTTGACTGTTTTCAGCATTTGCTTTCGGAAATGAATGCATTTTCTCAAACACAGAAAAAAAAAGGTGATACTAGTTTTTTACGCTTTAATATTTTTAAAATATTCGATAAAAAGTGATTTTTTCACTTCTTCATTAAATCATATGAAGTTCAGCATTTCGTCTTACGATTTATAGAATTTATGCTGTCTTATAAGACAGTTGTATTTTATACTATCTATTTTATGAAACTGAGTTGAATAACAGCGAGCAGATTATCTTATGCAAGCGGCGAGAGAACTTCAGAAAGGTCAGAAATCTTCCATGTTTGCATGTTTGTTATTATATAAAGGATGAGAAAGAATACGGCCAATTTTTAAAAGTAAATAAATTGCTTAAATATTCAGTTAATTAGTAAGGAATCTTTTCTTTTAAATTTTGAACTACCCTAACACTATTTTCTTATTTTCTCCTTTATTATACTATGTCTTCTCGCAGTGAATTTATTAGTTTTAAAGTAGTGATTTAATTACGCTTAAAATTAAGTGAATCGTTCAAACGATGGCGCACTCGCATTAAAGAGTTTGTGAACGAACTACTCATCTCTAATATAATCAAGACTTAAAACTTATGAAAATTGACAAATTGGCGGTCTTTAAAAAACGGTTTTGTTCAAAATATATTCTAAATTTAATAAAAAATAATTTTGGGCGATAAAATAATTTTCTATATTATTTTATACCAAAGTAGTTCCTAGTCTAAAAATGCCTATGAAAAGTATGAAAAACCTTTAATGCTAGGCTATATCAACCAATTTTGAATAAATGAGCAAAAGATTGCCATAATATTTACGCATGACGATCCACTTTCTGAGCGTTATTCCCCTCAGGGGCTCACCTTCTTTAGGTGAGTACGGGTGTCCCAATCCCGAGGTTCCCAGGGATCTTTACTCCCTTTCAGTTCGCTCTCCTCTACGCCTTCTGCTTTCTGCTGTGTCTTTCCTTCCCTCGACGGCAAGCGAGGGAGCTCTCCATGAGAAGCTGTCGCCGCTCTGTTTGCTTCTTGCTTCTCATGGACAGCCAAAACCCCACGTGTTTGCCGTGCGTGGCGACCCATTTGAAAGACGGGTGGTGCACTGTGGTCCCCGGTGTATCAATCGGCTGGTACCTAGTCACCTCAGTGGCTAGTCTGCTAGGGATCAAGCGAAGGGGCTACTCCTTGGGCTTGGCGTTAAGGGTGGTCACTGTCCCCGGGGGTAGCTCCCAGCGTATAGGTACCGATTGGCACTAGGGTGGATGCCGAGGCTGATAATAACCAGAGCCGGTAATTGCCTTCCCTTGTTGGGCTCCGTGGTGGGCGGTGCCGTCGGGCCCGAATCTTTAGCAATGTCGTATGGCTCCTCCCAAGAAGGGTCCCTTTAGTGGGCAACGTATTCCTCAACCTTTTAATATTGACAACCATTTTGATCGTTTTTATATCGTGAAGCGCGTTTCTGAAAAAGACGAGACATTTCAAACGGTATCTCCGTTTCTGGTACAAAAGGCCATCAATGCCACAATTGGTGAACCTACTTCCATCCGCAAGATGCGTTCAGGCGACTTGCTGATAGAGATAAATTCTCGCAAGCAAGCTCAGCAGTTGCAAAAAATAAAAGCTTTAGCAACTATACCGGTTCGTGTTACCCCTCATCAGTCATTAAACACTTCAAAAGGTGTCATAACTTGTGGTGAGATATTAAATCTCCCAGTAGATTTAATTACTAAGGAATTAAAATCCCAAGGTGTTATCCATGTCCGCCGAATTACGATTAGGCGAGACGGAGAAACAATAGAAACCAAGCATCACATTCTTACGTTTATGTCACCTAAATTACCTGAGTCTATATATGTAGGGTACATTAAGCGTCCAGTTAGACCCTATATACCGAACCCCTTGAGATGCTTTAAGTCTCAACGCTTTGGGCACTCGAAAGCAAATTGCCGAGGCACTGTAACTTGTGCCCGATGTTCTGAGAGAGGACATGAGAGCCAGGAGTGTTCCGCACAGGAAAAGTGCGTGAATTGCAAAGGTGATCATACGTCCTTCTCCCGCTCGTGCCCTCGATGGCAACTTGAAAAGGAAATAACAGCAGTAAAAATTAAAGAAGAATTGTCATACCCAGAAGCCCGAAAGAAAGTTCTTTCTCAAACACCCTCACCTGGCATTAGCTACGCCTCTGTTGTCCGGAAGAATTTTTGTGAAAACTGTGCATGTCAAAATTGCACTAAAAATAAGAATACCTTACCATCCTCTAAACCTTCATCCGATTCCGATACTGATAAATCTTGTGTTAATGATCATGACACTAAGAAGTCAGAAACAAGTAAACGAAAACAATCAAAATCGGATAAATCACTGAAACTTAAGCTTGCAAAACGTGGAGTTTCGAAAACAAATCTCTCTGCAAAATTAAAAAAATCGGCTACTAAAAATTCAGTAGCTTTGGGACTTGCAAGTCAAGGTATAGCCCATAAAGACTTGACGTCTATTTTTGGTGGCATACCAAATTGTCCCGACCTCAAACTTCATCCTTCGGGGGATGAATCTGAATTTGAAATGAGTTGCGAAGTTTCTGCAACTCCTGTCGTTGCGCCTAATAACTCTTCAGCGACGCATATCTCTTAATGGGTACCTTCCTTTCTTGGAATTGTCGCGGCATTCGTTCCAAACTTCATGACATCAAGACCATTATTAATACCTTTCATCCGGTTTGTTTTGGTCTTCAGGAAACTTTCATTACACCTAATATTCCATTAAAATTACGTGGCTACAATTGTGTTCGGAAAGATGCAGGCACTACAGGGCATAGTTCTGGTGGTGTCTGTATTTTTACCTCAAATCTATACCCGAGCACACCTCTTACTTTACATACTTCTCTACAGGCAGTAGCAGTTCAAGTCCACATCCGAACACTGGTTACAGTCTGCTGTGTCTATTTGCCACCTCATGATGTCATTAGCCAACAGGTCCTTAACAATTTGATCGACCAGCTTCCATCACCTTTACTGATAATAGGGGATTTCAATGCTCATAGTTCTATGTGGGATTCGAATAGTACAAATTCTCGTGGGCGACAGATCGAACAGTTTATTACTAATAACTGTCTCTGTCTGCTCAATAATGACGAGAAGACATACTTTCATGCGCCCACAAGCAGCTTCCACAGTATTGACTTGGCCATATGCTCTCCTGACTTACTGCCATTCTTGAACTTTGCTGTCAGTGAAGATCTCTACAACAGTGATCACTACCCTTTAAT
Source organism: Argiope bruennichi (assembly GCF_947563725.1). Lineage (NCBI taxonomy): Eukaryota > Metazoa > Arthropoda > Arachnida > Araneae > Araneidae > Argiope > Argiope bruennichi. The sequence continues at coordinate 144,211,963 of NC_079153.1, read as the reverse complement.
AATCTCACAGGCTGATAGAAGTCGTGCGACCTTACATCCACCACGTTTCCTATTCCAGCGGGCAGATTGGGCTACTTTCACACAGCTGGCAGAAATTACCGAGACTATGGTTAATACTTCCGATATTACGGAGGCAACGCAAAATGTTATTGATTGCATTATAGTTGCCGCTAATAACACCATCCCCAAATGTTCCCCACGTTTAAGAAAATTTCGTCGCCCGTGGTGGAATGAGGCTTGCCGTGACAGCCACAAAGAACAAAAGAAAAGATGGAACATTTTTCGAAGGTATCCTTCAACAGAGAATCTTATTGCTTTTAACTCTAAAGGCGTCATTACCTGCGGCGAAATACTAAATCTTCCCGTAGAGTTAATTGTTTCCGAAATGAAATCTCAAGGTGTTACACACGTACGTCGAATTTCCATACGACGTGATGGACAACTACTTGAGACGGAACATCACGTGTTAACTTTTCAAACTCCTAAATTACCCGAGTACGTATATGCAGGCTATATAAAGTTACCGGTGAGGCCATATATTCCTAATCCACTAAGATGCTTTCAGTGCCAACGCTTTGGCCACTCTAAAATGAATTGCCGCGGGTCTCTCACTTGTGCCCGCTGTGCACAAAAAGGGCATGATAGCCAGCAGTGTAAAGCAGAAGAAAAATGCGTAAACTGTGGTGGCGATCATCCCTCATATTCTCGATCTTGTCCGCGCTGGGCACTGGAAAAGCAAGTTATGACAATAAAATTCAAGGAAGACTTATCTTATCCCGAAGCCAGACGCAGGGTTAAGGCACAAACCCCAACTCCTGGTGTCAGTTATGCTTCGGCAGTTAAGAAAACTTTCTGTGAGAATTGCTCTTGTGAGAACTGTTTAAAATATGCCAGGAAAACAACAAATAAAACAACAAATAATGAAAAAACTTCCGATTCCGATACTGAACATTCTCTGAAAACTAAAACTGATAATCAAAAAACTATTAGAAGAAAATCCAAATCGCAGACTTCGCTGACATTAAACTTGGCGAACCGTGGCCTAACGAAAAAAGATCTAAGAAAGAAACTAAAAAGTTCTGCATCAAAAAATTCCGTCGCATTGGGGTTAGCGACGCAAGGTGTTGTCCATAAGGACTTGCAGTCCATTTTTGGTGACACACTTAATAACCCCGATATTAAACTGCATCCGTCTGAGGATGAATATGAGCTTGGTATGAGTTGCGATGATCATGCAACTCCAACAACTGCCTCCTCTCTTTCTCCTCCCAAATCACTCTCTTAATGGGTACCTTCCTCTCTTGGAATTGTCGCGGCATTCGGCCCAAACTTCATGACATCAAGTCTATTATAAACAGATTTCATCCTGTTTGTTTTGGTCTTCAAGAGACCTTCTTGAAGCCAAATTTCCCAATTAAATTACGCGGTTACAATTGTGTTCGGAAAGATGCAGACAGTGGAGCTCATAGTTCTGGAGGGGTCTGCATCTTTACTTCCAATTTATATCCGAGCAATTCTCTTACCCTACACACCTCTCTACAGGCTGTGGCTGTACAAGTTCATGTAAAAACTTTGGTCACAGTCTGCTGCATTTACTTACCGCCTCATGATGTCATTCGTCAACAAGACCTTGACCAATTAGTGGACCAGCTTCCTTCGCCTTTTATCCTGCTTGGCGATTTCAATGGCCACAGTACGTTGTGGGGTTCAAACAGTACAAATTCTCGTGGGCAGCAAATAGAACAGTTCATTTCTAATAACTGTTTATGTTTGCTCAACAATGATGAAAAGACGTATTTTCACGAGCCCACACGTACCTTCCACAGTCTTGATTTAGCCATATGTTCTCCTGAACTTCTGCCGTTGCTAACTTTTGCTGTTAGCAACGATTTATACAATAGCGATCACTATCCTATTATAGTCTCTCATGCTGATGGCGGCGGTGCGACTTATTGTCCTCCGCGTTTCTTATTCCAGCGGGCAGATTGGACTACTTTCTCTCAACTGGCAGATATCACAGAGACAATGGTAAATACATCAGACATCTCGGAAGCAGTTCAAAATGTCATTGATACTATAATATGTGCCGCAACTTCCACTATTCCAAAGAGTTCACCACGCTTAAGAAAATTTCGCAGACCGTGGTGGAATGAAGCATGTAGCGAAAGTCACAAGCAGCAGAAAAAATTATGGAACATCTTTCGAAGGTACCCTACAACAGAGAACCTCGTCGCTTTTAAAAAAGCCAAAGCACTAGCTCGCCGCATACGGCGTCGTAGTCAGAGGGAATCGTGGATTCAATTCATATCCTCAATCACATCCTCTACTTCCAGCAAAGTTCTATGGAAAAAGGTAAAGGCTGCTAATGGAATATATCATGAATCCTCCATTCCTGTTTTAAATAGAGGGAATGTGAAATATTCTGCCCCATTAGACGTTGCCAACATTCTGGGTCAAACATTTGCACAGGTTTCCGCTACTGATTCTTATAACCCTGACTTTCTTACAATTAAGAATCATGTGGAAGGGTTGCCTTTGCGTTTTAACGAACGAAATACCTTTCCATACAACTCTGAGTTTAGAATGTTTGAGCTGGAAACAGCATTATCTAATGCCCATGATTCCAGTCCCGGGCCTGATGGGATTACATACAATATGCTCCGCCATTTGAATACCACTTCCCTTTCCAATCTGTTAATGCTTTTCAACAGAATATGGACTGAGCAGAAGTACCCTTCACAATGGCGAGAAGCGATTGTGATCCCCATTCTAAAACCTGCCAAGGAATCTTCTAATCCTCTGAACTACCGACCAATTGCTTTGACAAGTTGTCTTTGCAAGACTTTTGAGCGAATGGTCAATGCTCGGCTCATATACGAATTGGAGAAACAAGGATGCATCTCTCCGTTGCAGAGTGGTTTCCGTCGAGGTCGGTCTACTTTTGACAACCTCGTATTGCTGGAAACTGAAATTCGCAACGCATTTGTAAGGAGGAACCACCTTGTCTCCATATTTTTCGATGTTGAGAAGGCATATGACCGTACATGGCGCTACGGCATACTTTCAACTCTTTTTAACTTTGGCTTTAGGGGAAATCTTCCCATCTTTCTAAGGAACTTTTTATCACATCGCACCTTTAGAGTTCGTGTTGGGAACTTTTATTCAAATACTTTTATTCAATCTGAGGGAGTTCCACAGGGAAGTGTCCTCAGTGTCACACTTTTTATCGTCCATTTTAGTCAGGTTTTAACAATTTTACCTTCATCTGTACATGCCAGCCTTTACGTAGACGATCTGCAGATCTCGTGCGAAGGAAGTGATATTAATCTGATTGAACAGCAGTTGCAAACCGCCGTAAATAAACTGGTGGCTTGGTGCGATGACAATGGGCACGCTATTTCTCCGGAGAAGAGCCGTTGTGTCCATTTCTGTCGAAAAAGGAAGCTTCACCTCGATCCGAATATACATATTCGGAATATTCCAATTCCTGTGGTGAACGAAATACGGTTTTTGGGAGTGATTCTCGATCGGAAGCTCACCTTCCTTCCACACATCTTTTATTTGCGGAAGAAGTGTGAGAAGTCTTTAAATATTTTGAAGGTGCTCTCCAGAACATCCTGGGGTGCCGATCGAACCTCCTTACTCCGTATTTATCAATCTGTAATTCTTTCCCGAATCGATTATGGATGTATGGTGTATGGTTCCGCCTGCCCATCAGTTCTGCGGCGACTGGATACTATTCACCACTCTGCATTGCGTATTTGTTCTGGGGCATTTCGTACTTCTCCGGTTGAAAGCCTCTATGTAACTTGCCATCAGCTACCCCTCTGTTTAAGGCGTAAAAAATTGTCTGCCATATTTTATTTTCGAATTAAATCTGTTTTGAATCATCCCTTGAGCCACATGCCATTACCAGTTAGTCTTCGTCGACTTTATAATGCACGTCCCTCTCACATCCTCCCATTTTGTGAGAGAACTAAATTGCTTTTGAATGACTCGGACCTTAACGCAGTTCATGTTAAAGTTGTTGATGCTTTTAGTTTTTCACCCTGGGATATACCGCAGTTTTCGTTTTTGAACCCTTTTACTGGCTTCGATAAATCATTAACTGCTCCAGTGGTTTTCCAACAACTCTTTTTATATCATCGCTATCGGTATTCTTCCTTTGTGCCAATTTTCACGGATGGCTCAAAATCGGATGGTTATGCTGGTTGCGGCATCATACTTCCATCTGATACACTCAGCCACCGTCTGCATAATTGTTGCTCAGTTTTTACTGCTGAGTTGGTGGCAATTTTCTGCGCACTTGAGAAAATTTCATCCTTTACTCAGCGTAAATTTATTATTTACACTGATAGCATGAGCTCACTGGATACACTGTCGCATTACCACAATCGGATACATCCGATTGCCATTAAAATTTTGTTCACTTTGCGACTGCTTCAGAAAGATGGTTTCCAAGTCATTTTCTGTTGGGTTCCGAGTCATGTCGGCATCTCGGGAAATGAGAAGGCAGACTTGGCTGCAAAATCTGCATTGGCTTCTTTGAGTATAGACCTCCCCTTTTATGATATTAAAAGATCCATTGCCCATCATTTTTCTTCTATCTGGCAAAAGTCATGGGATCGGCAGACGGAAAATAAATTACATTGTATAAAAGCGGATATTATTCCTTGGCCTGTCCATCCTATACGTGAGATGGATGTTAAATTGACACGTCTCCGTATAGGACATACGCGCTTTACCCACAAACATCTCATATTTGGGGAAAATGCGCCTATGTGCAATAGCTGCAAAGTTAATTTTACTATTCGGCATGTCTTAATTGAATGTCCCGTCTTTAATTCATACCGTACTCGTTTTTTTACCTTGTCTTCAACATTGCAGGACTTAGTGGGTGAAAGAAACCACCCAAATATTTTTAAATTCTTAAGAGCTATTGGCCTTTTAACTTGTATTTAGACTTTTTAATCATTCTTTTTGCGTTGAACATTCCTTTTTGTGTATTTGTACGTTTCATCATTGTAAAAAAATCTCATGAATCATAGTTTTTTAAATTTTAAGATGTTAAAACTATTTTCACATAATTTTTTGGGTGAAATTTTCTTTATTTATCTGTGTTAATTAAATAATTGGATGTTCTTTAACAAATTTTATGCATGTACCATTTGATTGGCGCAGTATGGCCAAATCTGGCTCTTGCGCCAGTAAAACACACAAAACAAACAAACAAACAAACTTATTGCTTTTAAATGTGCCAGAGCCAATGCACGGCGAATTCGCCGACAGTGTCAAAGGGAATCATGGATTCGCTTCATCTCGTCAATTACATCCTCTATTTCTAGCAAATTGCTTTGGAAGAAGGTGAAGGCTGCAAACGGAATCTATAAAGATTTTTCTTTCCCTGTATTGAAGATGGGAAGTGGTACGGTTTCCTCTCCATTAGACGTTGCTAATACTCTCGCGGAAGCATTCGCACAAGTTTCCGCTGCTGATTCATACCAGCCCGCATTCGTGGCGAATAAGAATCGAGCGGAACGGAAGAATTTACGTTTTTCCACCCGAAGATCTCTTTCTTACAATTCCGATTTCAGCATGCATGAACTGCTATTGGCCTTATCTAAAGTACATGATACTAGCGCCGGACCGGATGGAATTACATACAATATGCTTCGCCATTTATCTGCGTCCTCTCTCTCTAATCTGCTGCGTCTATTCAATCGTATATGGAGTGAACAGATGTTCCCTTCGCAATGGCACGAAGCTATTGTGATACCAATCCTCAAACCCGGGAAAGATTCGTCTAACCCTCTGCATTATAGACCAATTGCGCTCACAAGTTGTCTGTGCAAGACGCTTGAGCGAATGGTAAATGCCCGTCTTGTATTTGAACTGGAGAGGAAAGAATGCATTCCACAGTTGCAGAGTGGTTTTCGAAAAGGACGTTCAACATATGATAATATCGTCTTACTCGAGACCCAAATACGCAACGCATTTGTACGCCGAAATCATCTGGTCTCTATTTTCTTTGATGTTGAAAAGGCTTACGACCGTACCTGGCGCTTTGGCATTCTTAAAACTCTTTTCAAATTTGGTTTTAAGGGAAATTTACCTATTTTCTTAAAAAACTTTTTATCTTTGCGAAAATTTCGTGTTCGAATTGGCAATTGTTATTCAGATTCTTTTATTCAAGCTGAGGGGGTTCCACAAGGAAGCGTCCTTAGCGTAACGCTCTTTATAATTCATTTTAGTCAAATTCTTAACATTTTACCACCATCTGTCGAGGGCACCCTGTATGTGGATGATCTTCAGATCTCCTGTCAAGGTTGCAATATGCACCTAATAGAGCGTCAGCTACAAGTTGCAGTTAATAAGATAATAGATTGGTGTGAGGAAAACGGACATAAGATTTCCGCTGAAAAAAGTAAATGCGTTCACTTTTGTCGGAAGCGTGAAATTCATTTGGACCCTATAATTAATATTAAGGATACCTCAATCCCTGTGGTTGGTGAAATAATGTTTTTAGGAGTAGTGTTTGATCGTAAGCTCACTTTCCTTCAGCATGTTTTATATCTGCGGAAGAAGTGTGACAGGTCAATGAACATTCTAAAAGTACTTTCTAAAACCTCTTGGGGAGCAGACCGTACATCGTTGCTTCGAATTTATGAAGCAGTTATTTTATCCCGTATTGATTATGGATGTATGGTATATGGTTCTGCACGGTCCTCCGTTTTGCGTAGACTAGATACTATACACCACACCGCCCTGAGAATCTGCTCAGGAGCTTTCCGAACCTCACCAGTCGAAAGTCTTTACAATTTATGTCACCAACTGCCGCTAAATTTGAGGCGCCAAAAAATATATGTCCAGTATTACCTCCGGTCATTATCCGTTCGAAAACATCCCTTGGTTTCTATGATGTTCCCCGCTCGGCTTCGGAGATTTTACGCAGCCCGTCCATCTAACATTCTTCCTTTTTGTGAACGAGTAAAATTGCTTCTCGCTGATTCTGAACTAAGTGATATAGATATTCAGTCATTTGATTTATTTTCATTTCCACCTTGGGATATTCCTGAATTTTTCTTCTTAAACCCATTCTGTGGGTTCGAAAAGTCTACAACGGTCCCTGTGGTTTTTAAAATACTTTTCGGTTCTCATCGCTGTCAGTTTTCATCCTATATACCTATTTTTACAGATGGTTCTAGGTCAGATGATCATGTTGGGTGTGGTATTGTGTTTGAAAAACAAACATTTGGCTACAGTCTACATACATGCCTTTCTGTTTTGTCTACCGAATTATTAGCAATTTTCTATGCCTTACAGAAAATTTCTCAAAGCTCTGAACGCAAATTTTGTGTTTATACTGACAGCATGAGCTCCATAGAAACTCTTTCCCATTTTCATAGTCGGCCTCATCCCATTGCATTGGAAATCTTGGATCTTTTGAGGACTCTAAAGAATAGAGACTATGAATTATTATTCTGCTGGGTCCCAAGTCATGTCGGAATAATCGGAAATGAGCTGGCGGATAACGCTGCTAAAACAGCAACTTTGTTTATGCAGCATGAAATACCCTTCTCCGACGCAAAGAACCTTTATTTAAAACATATTTATTCGTTATGGCAACAATCATGGAATCAGCAGATAAATAATAAATTGCATAGCATAAAACCAACAATTACATCCTGGCCCTCTCATCCAGTGCGTGAGCTCGATGTCAAATTGACTAGACTCCGCATTGGTCATACTCGTATTACTCACAAATATCTTCTATTTGGTGATCAGGCTCCTCTCTGTTCGAGATGCCAAGTGCTTTTAACGATTCGTCATATTTTTATTGAATGTCCTGATTTTAATTTTCATCGTTTACGGTATTTTAACTCCTCATCACTAGACATGCCATCACTGTTGGGAGAGAATCCTCACAAAAACCTTTTTAAATTTATTAAGGCAATTGGTTTTTACAATTCCATTTAAACTTCATAATTTTAAATTTGTTCAACTTTCCACCTTTTCGTTTTAATTCTAACGTCGGCTTTTAATGCATCTTTTATTCCTATTAAAGTCATTTTTTTTAGGTTGTATTAGGAAAAAATTTATTAACCATACGTCTGGCGCAGTATAGCCTACACTGGCTCTTGTGCCAATAAAACAAACAACCAACCAACCAACCTTCTGAGCGGTATTCGAAAACCTGACGCTAGGAATCATTAGAAATATTTGTTCTTCTTAGCATTCACATAATTAAACACAAATTTAACAAGCTGCACATTTTTTCAATTTAACCGACGATGCAAAAAAAGTTAAAATATATTATCTCTAACATCTTCATCAGTACAAAATCCTTTGATATCATAATAAAGAGATATTCTGAGTATCTTTCATGAAGACTTGAATATCTATGTTTGACATTTAATTTGTTGATGAGATTTTGTTTAGAAAATGTTTTCAAGAAATCGTTTAATCAAGTGTCGTTATAATTTAGATTTCTTTCGACGTATCAACAATTTACATAAGTGTGAAACAGATATAGAAGAATCAGATGCGACAGAAGTAATTGCAAAAAATTTAGATTCATTTTAAAATGAGAGTCAAATATTTAAAGGAGAATTATGAGTTGAAATCCATTTTTATTTGCTATTTCGAATGATGGAGAAATCCATCGAGTTCGTTTTGCAAAATGCAATTCCCCATTCGAGTTCTCTTCACAAATCTATTTTTCTTTTCATCATTTATAGAATAATTTTCTATAAAGGAATTATAGATTTTTGGGACTAAAGAATTCTGTTTCCTCTAGTCTTAAGTTTGTATATTGTTCCAGACATATTAAATAACTTTTACGTATGAGTTCACACTGTCTAAAGGAAAAACAAAAGCATTCTTGTAGAGAAAGTCTTTCAGTTTTCTAGCGGTCAGTAGAAAGCTGAAATTGACCAAATCATCTGAAATAGAATGATTTATTGGCTTCAGGAAAACTTCTTTTCTACCCAGAAAAATAAAAACAACAACAGAAAAATTGGTATAGGAAAGACTTACACAAATAAAATGCGACTGAAATAAATTCTTTCTCTACTTAACGAAGTAGAAAAATGGAGGCAAAAATTATTAAAGCGAAACAAATTTTTCTTCCGTAAATGCATTATCCAATTCTTGTCCTGTAAATATTTTCTGCAACTTCATATTACGAATGAATTTTCAAAAGACGATTTAACTACTTTCGATCATTTGTTTGGAAATAAACCAGTTTTAGAGACCTTAACTCATTCTTTAAAAAAGACATGGGACAAAAATAAAATAAGCAGACAAAAATTAAGACATTTCTTTTTTTAATTCATGTTAATATATTTTTTAAATAAAATAATTTTAACGAAAATTTCCTAGTCTATACTTTGTCTTATGTAAGTCATTATAGGAAATTTCAAAATAAATTTGTCAATTAAAATCAAAATGAAATTTGTATAATTATTCAAAATTTCAAAGTATGATTTCTAAGACTAAATTTTCAATAGAAAAATGTATTTTCTTTTTATTGTGGATTTATTCAAATACATTTTTTTCTACTTATGTACTCTAAATTAATGCTAAATCTGAAAGAAATGGTTTTGTTCTGATGTTGACTAATAAAATTCTGCATTATCTAATAATAAATTATTGGACATCTGTGATAAGAGAGAAAAACACAATTTATTCACATTCACATTGATAGAGCCTCCACCTGAGGCGATTATAGCGTTAACCCTACGGCGCATGCTCTCCGTAACTGTTTGGATGATGGACAGTGGTATTTTCTTCCACTCAGCTTGGAGAAGACATGCAAGTGCTTTCACCGATTTGGGACGGTTGCTGCATCCCTTAATGCGGCGATGCAACTCGTCCCAGAGGATTTCTATAGGATTTAACTCTCGTCTCTGGGCAGGCCAGTCCAGTCGGTCGAACCCATTGTATTCATACCAACCCATGGACCTCGTAATATTACAAAAGGCGTTGCCATCCTGGAAATAACAATGATCCAACCCGTGAAATTGCCACAACGTAGGAAGTACATTGTTTTCTAGAATAGTAGATTAGGAGTCAACATTGAGCTTACCATGAATTGGTTCCATACTACGAGAAACATCCACAGGCCATAATTTAGGCTCAGCCAAATTTTACTGTAGGCAGAATGCATTCTGGCAAAAGGCGTTCTCCATGCATATTCCAACCCAAACTCTGCCATCCGACTGGTAGAGATTGAACTTTGATTCATCACTCCAAAGAACCTGTTTCCACTCATCTATGATCCAATTTCGACGTGTCTTTCACCACCTCAGCCGAGAAGCGAGGTTGGATTTTGTAATCAAAAGCCTATGGGTGGCAGCACGACCACAGAAACCAAACAAATATGCTTCCCTACGGATGGTAATTATCGAAACAACAGTCTCGGATGATTTATAGAATTCCTGAAGTATATGGGCCATCGGTTTGGTGCGGTTTTTCTGAATTACCATCGGTCTCTATCTCTTAGTTGCGTGGGTTTGTGGGGTCGAAGTACTTTCCAACAACCACCACTCACTTTCCAATTCTTAATCACAAAAGCCATTGTCAATTTTGGAATGTTTAACTCACTAGATATGTCCTTTAAAGATTGATCATTTCTGCGATATCCGATCTTTACGCCTTTCTCGAAGTCAAACATCTCTGAATTTCGTGGCATCTTGCGTGCGACTAATGACAATGCTGTTTCCTACACGATGTTTAAGTATAGAGGGCGTGACGCAGATAAGGACCACAGATATATTCATTTGCATGGGTGTCCAAATACTTATGGCGGATAGTGTATATCATATACAGGGTGTTTTCCAATTCGACCGACAAACTCAGAGGGGTCATAGTAGGCTTCAAGAGGATACAGAATCCCCATACAACATGTGGTCCCAAACGACGTTTAGGGGGTGAAAATCGCAAAAATATACAAAGTCGGAGAACTGTAAAAATTTTTTAAAAAAATAACAAATGGTGTTTCAAATATGAATTTTTTTTAAGTGAAAGCACATTCTTAAAGGCTGTTTTTCATGTAAGTAACATGCCGATTTGATGAACCAGGGGGTCGTAAATTATTGAAAATGAAAAAGCAGTTTAGAACCTTTATCTTCAAAAATATTTAAACTTAAAAAAAATAAAAGCTTGAAAGTATGAAGAATTTTATACTCTTTATATTGATATAAATCTGTAGTGTGAAAATTGAGGAGGTTTTAAGATATTCAAGAAAAACTAAAATGATTGCAGGGAAACATCGATGCAACATCAGCACCGATGTTTACAGAGCGTGTTGCCAAATTCGAAAGGTTAATTTAGAGAAGTGATAGTAAGCATTAAGTAGATGAAAAATTATCATAAAACATAGGGTCTCAGGAGACGTTTATTCTGTGAAACTCGCAAAAACAGACATAGAAGAGACAATTAGCCTGGCGAAGAGAATGACCCTATGAATGAGAGGATTTGGAAAAAGGTAGTCGAGAAGAAGAATCTTTCTTGTATGTAAATTTTTCATGCGTTTGAGGAATATAAAAGCAGCGAGCATGGCAGAATTGATTGTTCGATGAGTATAAAAGCAGGTTGTATTCATTAAAGATCAGATCAGATCAGAGCAGAGCAGTGCAGTGCAGAGCAGAGCAGAGCAGAGCAGAATTGATAGTCGATAAGTTTCATTCGTAAACAACATGTCAGATTTCATGAATGATGAATATGCGGATATGCATTTAATTTACGGCCGAGCGGATGGTAATGGACGCCTAGCACAAAGAACATACCAACAGCAATATCCAAGTAGGCGTTGTCCACACCACAGCACCTTTGCAAACATTGATCGACGGTTGCTGGAGACAGGATCCTTCAAAATAACGAGGCCAAATGCAGGGTAAGAACGCAGTGTACGCACTCCTGACAGAAAACCGAGTTTTGCAGCGCGGTGCCGATACCCTATCGACAAGCACGCGATTAATTGCTGCTGAATTGGGTATTCGGCACGCTGGATGCTTGGTGCCACGCAGGAAGATGCACTCTTTCCTGCACGAATTTTATTCTCGGATTTTATCTCAGACCTGTTTATTGGCCTCCACTTTCCCCGGACCCTTGGATTTCTTCTTCTAGACCACGTAAAATCTCTTGTTTATCAGACACCGTTGGATACAGTGGAAGATCTCGTAGACGTATCGTCATCGCTGCTGCAGAAATCGCAATAACACTTGATATGTTTGAGCGCGTCCGGTGGTCCTTTAAACGTCGGTGTCGATTGTGTAATGACCTTCGCGACCGAAACATTGAGTAATTTTAATAAAAGTTTCCCATCGTCTCATTTTTTATATTTAAATGTATGTGCTGTAATTGTATGCTGCATCTGTATTCCACCAAATAAATTTTCACCATCGTTTGCGATTTTAATTTTTTTTTTTGGAAATTCTTATTGCCTTTTTGCCTACTATCACTCCTCAAAACTTTTCGATAGAATTTTGCAATACTTTCTGTAAATATCGGTGCCGATGTTGCAGCGATGTTCACCGGTAAACATTTTAGTTTTTCTTGTATATTTTAAAACCTTCTCAGTTTTCACACTACAGACTTATATCAAATTAAAAAGTATAAAATTCTTCATACTTTCAATCTTCTATTTTTTTAAAGTTTAAATATTTTTGAAGATAAAGGTTCTAAACTACTTTTTCGTTTTCAATAATTTACGACCCACTGATTCATCAAATCGGCATGTTACTTACATGAAAAACAGCCTTTAAGAATGTGCTTTCATTTAAAAAAATTCATATTTGAAACACCATTTGTTATTTTTTTATAAATTTTTTACAATTTCCAACATCTCTCCGACTCCCTATATTTTTGCGATTTTCACCCCCTAAACGTCGTTTGAGACCCCATGTTGTATGGTGATTCTTTACTCTCTTACTATCACCCCTCTGAGTTTGTCGCCTGTATAATTTTTCGTAGTTTACAAAATTCATTCATAAATAATTTCGAAGAATTCAGAGATAAAATGAAGTATGAAGATGCAAAATTAGAATGTTGTTCTTTATTTTGTTAAGATTGTGCTGCATAATTTTGACATGCAGTTACTTTTTCAGAAATATGTTAATGAAATAACCATTTTTAAAAGTGAATAAGATTCAAATTATTCAAAAAAGTGTTTTATAAAAAAATATCCTTCTGTAAAAATCTTTTTTTTTTCTAGAAATGAAGCCTTAACCAGTAGTGTATGGATGAACTATATAAATATCTGTTTAAAAATTTATAAATCAGTTATCTATTTATAGTCTCATTTTTAAATGTCTGACACTGATGTCTGCATTGTTTAACTTTTTAATAACGAACATAAGAATAGATATGATTATAACGCTTGAAAAATGGTTTTTAATGTTAAACCTCGTTTGCATCACAATGTATTTAATTCAATTGCTTTTAGAATAAATTACAAATAAAGTCATCGGCTGAATTGACATGCTTCAATTTGGTGCATTTGCTGGCCAAACTTTGAACACATTAAATTATTAAACGCATTTCTTATCATTAATATTAAGCTCATCTAACGTAACATATCCATTAAAGAAAATTGAAAGTGGATATATTTTCGCTTTAAAAAAGATTAAGAATTTTTGATAGATAGATTCACGGAAAAGAAAACATAAGTTTAGTGACAACATGAAGCTGCTCTCATATAGAATTGGGATATTTAAGCAGTCGCTCTTGAAATATGTAAGTAAGTAATGATCCGCAAGTAAAGGATCTACGTTTCTTTTTTTAAAACGAAAAATGATTTTTGTTTTTCCAAATGGTTACCATATCTAGATGATGCAATAATTATAAATTGTCATCACTCTGGTTCTTATTTTAAACTATAACTCACCTTAATTTGGGCTTTATTTCATTCAGAATCAATACATGGTGCCTAATTTTGGGAATAAATCAGACATCAGTCAAATGATAACATCATTTTCATTTACAATACATATAAAACGATGAAAGATTTAAATTTAGTTTCGAATATCATTCTAAAGATTTTATTTTGAAATTTTAATATTCCAGGTCGTTTCTAAAATCGGGAGGTGCCTTTTAAGAGTAGATGAGACAATATAAAAGATATCATTTTTATAATTAAACATTGGGGGCGGAAATTCAAAGAGACAAGAAAATCCGGAAATAATGGTGAAGACTTCCCTGTGCCGGCTAAACTTTGCAGCAATTCATTCAAAATTAATATATTATTTAGACTCAAGTTTTGAAATTAAATCAGACAACCAATGGATAATAATTGAAACATTATGAATTAATTTCCTAAATATTAATAAACGTTTTTCAAACAACAATGTAAACGAGCAAATTATAAATATATATTCTTATTAAGTGTATAATCAATTTCCTTACTGAAATTAATATTTGTACTAAGAATTATATGAAACTTTTCTTTTAACCCTGCAATTAAAAAAGGCCGAATTCCTCATTTGTGTACACTTGGATTGATTTTAAGGAGGATGACAAAAGAAGAAGTAATTGATTTTTTTCAAACAGAAAATTTTATAACCAAAAATATTTAGATAATATAACATAAAACAAGAATTCCAGATCTAAAAATGAAATCCTAAACACACAAATTAAGAAACATTTAAACGGATGGTTCTTTCTTTCAGAACAATGTATGGAATTCGTTTAAAATTTTAATTAAAATTTCATTTCTGCATCTCATTTAGAGAGATAATTATCTTTTAAAATTCGAGCAAACGCAAATCGTTCATTTTACTGCCTTATGTTGAACGAGAATAAAAATGTCCGGATGAAATGGATGTGATTCGATTCATAAAAAAAATATTAGTTTAAAGTAATTATTTCACTATTTCCTTCTATTCTTTATTGTAAGGAATTAAGGAACTAAGGAATAAGGAATTAAATTATTTTAAAAGTTGTGCTGAAAATTAGTTATGAAAATTACGTAAATGAAAGAAATGAAATGAATTGCATCATTATAAAAAAAACTCTTTTAATTCATTTGCTTAAATAAAATTTGGACTCTAACAGAATGACGTAACTGAAAAACTTTGTGATTGCATAAAAAACTTTGATTAAATTTAATTTAATTGTCAAGCTTTTTTGTTAGTCACATTTTCAGACTTTAAGTCAGTCGGCTAAATTTGCTTTCTAAAGACGGTCCATCACTTAAATAGAAGATAAAGTGTTCCTCAAAATGATTAAACTTATGTACTAAGTTAAAAAAATCAATAGCTTATTTCGTCTGATTGTAAAGTATTTTCAGCAATATTCTATAAAAAATAACTTTGAAGCTCGTAAAAAACAATAAGGGAAATAATTTTTTTTTCAATTATTCTTTAAAATTTTGAAGTAACTTTTTATGTATAGCACTATTACAAATTCGTAACAGTATGATTTTATTACTAGAAAAATGGAAAGTTATCTTTAAAGATGGTATAACAGTTAATTTCTAAACCATTACAAATGAACAGATATTTTAATTCGGAAAATATCTTAATTGAGGTTTAAAGAATCCTTTTCGTTCAACATTGTTCGTGACAATGACTTTACATTTGAAAAAATGACGAAATTTAAAATTTTATATAATCAAATTCAAATACTCATATTTAATGAAATCATTGCACGCTAATATTTTAGGCGAAAAAAAATATCCCTTTCCTTTGAGACAAAAACTAACCAAATTCTTAAGTCTTTTAGACCATTCAACGATTACCATGAGAAATGGAAATCTATTGATAAACAAGCAAATCGTCCTCGACGATCGTTTTAACGTTCTAAAATTGCAGAAACTCGAAACTAACTTGTTTATGTTTGGTTGCAGAAATGTGGAACTTTTTTTTTTTGTTTGGAATGTAAATGTGTCAAAATAATTGCACTAGATATGATTAGAAAAACTTAGAAATTCTATAAAATTTTCATTCATTTTTTTCTCAAATAGCATAAAAAATCATTCATTATTTCGTTGAAATCACTTTTCCAAATGAAAATCCATGAAGGTTTAAAAATGACATGATGGACTAAAATTGCGTTTTTGTCTGTAAGCATATTTGTGCCACCCAAAGGCATTAGGTTAAATTGAATGATTCGAAAGCCGCGGTAGTAAGAGGCGGAAACTAGGGTTGAATCCTAAGAGGCATCACCAGCCACTGTACTTTCCCTCCTTAGGAGGTACGCCTCGTCAGCAGCAGGAGGTAACTGGACCCCTACATCTTTGATTCTATCCACCAGGATGCCGAATATCAACTACCCTATTCAAAACCTTTCATACCAATATCTGAGGTGTTCTTCGGTCCGATTGTGTACGTGAGTAAATATTTCAAAATAATCGGACTTCATTTTGTAGAATTTCCCCAATGATTGTTGTCCCAACAAAGGAGAAGGCGCGGTTCAGTGAGAATGATAACATTAACAAGGAAGTTTAATAAGAAGTATCTCTATCCTGTGCGGGCATTTATTTTTCTTCCATCGTCGACAAACTTTTATCGGAATACCCCTTAAATCGAAAAAGCATTCAGCTGGAAACATTTACATCGAATATGCTTCAATTATTTTAATGTGGTGACGCAACAAACCTTGTGCAGTATTTCCACACACTCAAACTAAACCCATCGTGTTTTTCATCTCTCTGAGTATTGGTGATCATTTTCATTGCACATTGCAATGGACCTGTGCTGTCTCAACAAGTTTGTCGATCGAGTCGAAGAGATAACTGGAATTTCTAAGGGGAACGCCATTTGCAAAACTCTCGGATATCACAACGTTTGACCAGTTCCAAGCTCTCTTGACTCATCCGAATTCTGTACTTCAGAGGTAAAAATTTCAATTTTGCTCATTTCGATTTTTTTTTTTTTTTTTTTTTTTTTTTTGATTTTGCACCATTCTGATTCTCTATCTGGAGGAGTAAAAGGCTATTAATTTGAAAAAATAAATAAATTCCTTCTCTCCAAAAATAATTTACCCCTGTCCTAACACTTCTTTTGAATCTCCCGTTAATTTTTAAATTTTTTGTTTGATAGGACGAATGGAATTAGATCTATCCAACGCTGTTTTTTTTTTTTTTTTTTTTTTTTTTCTTAAGCTGAAAATCTAGTTGAAAGATTACTTATTTTCGAATCATGACCCCTCAGGGGCTCACCTACTATAGGTGAGTACGGGTGTCCCAATCCCGAGGTACCCAGGGATCTTGACTCCCTTTATGATTTACTCTCCACTACGCCTTCTGCTGTCTGCTATGTCTTTCCTTCCCTCGACGGCAAGCGAGGGAGCTCTCCATGAGAAGCTGTCGCCGCTCTGTTTGCTTCTTGCTTCTCATGGACAGCCAATGTCCCACGTGTTGGCCGTGCGTGGCGACCCATTTGAAAGACGGGTGGTGCACTGTGGTCCCCTGTGCATCAATCGGCTGGTAGCTAGTCACCTGAGTGGCTAGTCTGCTAGGGATCAAGCGAAGGGGTTACTCCTTGGGCTTGGCGTTAAGGGTGGTCACTGTCCCCGGGGGTAACTCCGAGCGTATAGGTTCCGGCTAGCACCATGGTAAGCGCCGAGGCTGGGAATGTCTGGAGCCGGTGGCTGCCATCCCTTGTTGGGCTCCGTGGTGGGCGGTGCCGTCGGGCCCGAAACCTTCTCTATGTCGCATGGCTTCTACTATTTCTAACCATTGTAATGCTTTTTCTAAATTTTTTATTATAAGTGCTGAGAAAAGTTCACTGAAATTTGTTTCACCAATTGTTATTCACAAATGTATAACTAGTCTCATTGGAGAAGTTAGTAATATAAAAAAATTATTTAATGGTAACCTTCTTATAGAAGTGAAAAATAAACAGCAATCAGTAAACATTGAAAAGCTAAAAATGATAGGGGAAACCCAAGTCACTGTTGCAGCCCATCGATCTTTAAATCATTCTAGAGGCGTTATATCGGAACGAGAATTCCAGACAGACCTTGAGGAAGACATCCTAAATTGCCTCAAAGAACAAAATGTAATAGCTGTTCGTAGAATCACGATTAAAAAAAACAATCAAATCCAGCCTACAAAGCACCTTATCTTAACATTCAACACTCCTGTTTTACCAAAATCTGTGAAAATAGCCTATATAAACTGTTCTGTTAAACCATACATACCGAATCCCATCCGATGTTTCAAATGTCAGAAATTTGGACACACCATAACTGCATGCAGGGGAGACAAAGAAATTTGTGCTCGATGCTCCCTTCCTGATCATAATAGTAACAATTGCACTTCGACAACACCAAAATGTTTCAATTGTAGCGGTGACCATCCGGCATACTTCCGATCATGCCCACGTTACAAAGAAGAAAAAGAAATTCAAACAGTTAAAATCACAAAAAATATACCTTTTCCAGAAGCTCGAAAAATAGTAACAGACAGAACACCTAAACCAGGTCTCTCGTATTCTGCTGCATTAAACTCAACAACTGAACGAAATTCGCAGCCAATACCTAAACCGACTGTTAATAATCCTGTAACACCTTCAAATACCAACCCAGATACTGTAACAATAAAAAGAAGTGATTGGCTCGCACTTCTTGAGATAAAAAGATCATATGAAGAAAATTCCTCCCAGCCTTCTAAAAACGTTAAACGAAAAAAGATTTTGAATAAAGTGAAAGCTCGTCAACATCTTGAAAAAGAAAATAAAAAACATCAAATCGAGGAAAAGGAAGAACAACTGACAATTCATCCATCAGACGATTCTATAAGTAGCATGGATGAGGACAAAGTTAATTCTGATTCTACTCACACGACATCCGAACATTTTAAATCAAAATTTTTTAAAAAACCCAAATAATGGCTATTCATTTAATCTCTTGGAACTGTAATGGATACCGCACCCATTCTGATGACATCAAATCTATTTTGAATAAATATCAACCAGTTTGCTTAGGGATCCAAGAAACGCACCTCAACTCTATGACTGACGTGAGAATAAAAAATTATAAAATAAATAGAAAAGATTATTTACAAAATACTCGTGCTTCTGGAGGTGTCGCCACTTTTATACCCAGCTGTTTTCCATCCAAGAATATCGATATTACCTCTCCACTGCAGGCTGTAGCTGTACAAATTCAGATCAAATCTGTAATTGCCGTCTGTTTTGTGTACCTTCCACCTAATGACACCATTCACCAGAAAGATCTTGATGACCTTATCAAACAGTTACCAGCTCCCTTTATTATTCTTGGAGATTTTAATGGGCATAATACGCTTTGGGGTAGCACAGATACAAATGCAAGAGGTCGACAGATCGAAAAACTCATTGATGATCATTCTCTTTGTCTTTTAAATGATTCAAATGTTACTTATTTTCATCAGGCAAATAAAACTTTTCACACCATTGATCTAGCCATTTGTTCACCTTTACTTGTTTCCCATTGGGATTTCTCAGTTTCAGACGATCTATTCAATAGTGACCATTTTCCCATTATTTTAAAATATTCAAAATCTGATGTTAGCCTTCCCAGGAGACCTGAGCGTTTTATCTTTGACAAAGCCAACTGGCAACTTTTTAGATCACATTCCGAAATTACAGAAGACATAGTAAAACAGCCAAATATTGATAATGCAGTAGATTCAATAACAAAATGCTTGATAAAAGCTGCTGAAATAGCAATTCCGAAATCCTCTGGAAATTTGCCAAGGTTTTACAAACACTGGTGGAATGAAAAATGCGCTGCTGCTAAAAAAGCACAAAGAAAGGCTTGGGATAAATTCAGAAGATATCCTACCACCCCAAATTTTATTGCCTTTAAAAAATCTAAATCCTTTTTTAGAAGAATTAGACGAGAAAGTCAGTTTAACTCCTTCCAAAAATATGTTAGCTCCATCCACGGACATTTGTCTTCCAAGCGCATGTGGGAAAAAGTTAGGAAAATTTTAGGGAACAATAAATCATATCAGAAACTTTCATTCTTACACAGCAATGGAAATTCCATCACTGATACAAAAGATATAGCGAATACATTGGGTACAGCTTTTGCTAATGTAGCCAGTGAAGAATCGTATTCTCAAAGTTTTATTACCTATAAAAAACAACAAGAAAAAAGAAAAATTGATTTTAATACCTTAGCGTCATATGCTTATAATGCTGATTTTCAGCTTCATGAACTTAAGCGAGCATTGCAGAACTCACATCCTACAGCACCTGGACCTGACGGCATTCATCATGACATGATAAAAAATTTGAGTTCCAATTCGTTAAATTCGCTTCTAATTTTATTCAATAGAATATGGAATGAGCATGTTTTCCCAACGTCCTGGAATCGAGCAACGATTATTCCCATTCTAAAACCTGGTAAAAATCCAGAGCTTCCATCAAGCTACAGGCCTATAGCCCTTACCAGTTGCCTCTGTAAGACTCTGGAAAGAATGATCAATGCTAGATTAATCTATGTTCTAGAAGAGAAGAAACTGCTCTCTAAATATCAGAGTGGATTCAGACATGGTCGCAGTACTTTGGATAACATACTAATCCTGGAAACGGCCATCAGGGAGGCGTTCATTACCAAAAAACATCTAGTATCTATTTTTTTCGACATGGAGAAAGCATATGATCGTACTTGGCGGCATGGCATTTTAAAAGATTTACATAATATGGGTTTTCGTGGAAAATTGCCAATATTTATTCAAAAATTTCTTCAGAAAAGAATTTTTAACGTTCGTATTAATGATGTTTTATCTGATGATTTTATTCAAAATGAAGGGGTACCGCAAGGGAGTATTTTAAGTGTTGCTTTATTTATTATTAAAATTAATGGAATTATGGAAAAACTTCCACCATATGTTCATGGGTCATTATTTGTCGACGATTTTCAAATCCATTGCTCAAGTACTCACATGCCCTTTATCGAACGACAATTGCAAGCTGCTGTCAAATCTATAACGGAATGGTCTGATAAAAATGGTTTCGTCCTTTCTACTCAAAAAACCGAATGCACTCATTTTTGTCGAGTTCGTGGATTGCACCCCGACCCAGAAATTCAGTTAAATGGCACAGCTATTCCCGTTGTGCCGGTCGTTAAATTTTTAGGCCTCTTATTTGATTCTAAACTAACATTCCGTTCTCATATTCTTCATCTAAAGAAAAAATGCGCTCAGTCTTTAAATATTCTCAAAGTTTTGTCAAATACAACGTGGGGATGCAATACTTCAACTCTATTAAAAATTTACAAAAGTGTCATTTTATCAAAATTAGACTATGGTAGCGTGATTTACAACTCAGCAGCAAAGTCTATTCTGCAACAGCTTGACGCAATACATCATCAGGGGCTCCGACTTGTATCAGGGGCTTTTAGAACTTCTCCTGTTCAAAGCTTATATGTAATAACTAAAGAACCAGGTTTACAATTACGACGCCAGAGATTTTCTCTCAAATACTTTTTTAAAATAAATCAGAATCCGTCACACCCTTTATATGACAGAATCGTGAATCCGATTTATGGACAATTATACGAGAAAAAGATTTCATTTATTCCATCATTTGGTTTTAGAATCCGCCCTCTTTTAGATAGTTTTAACCTAAAGAACATTGACATTTTAACTAAAGAAGACGAAATTCCTCCTTGGACATGCAAAAGCATTCTAACTGTCGATGATTTTAATAAGCTACCAAAATCTACAACTGCACCATCTGTTTACATAAAAATTTTTTGTGATCATAGGCAGTCGTTTGAAAAATACGGCACTGTTTTTACAGATGGTTCCAAAATCGGTGACCACGTTGGCTCAGCTGTAATATTTGACCACATTGTACTTTCCAGAAAGCTAAACAAACATTGTTCTGTTTTTACCTCGGAGATTTTTGCCATCTACACTGCTTTAAGAGCGATAAGACTATTATCAAAGAAAGACTGGATCATATATACCGATTCAAAAAGTTCAATTGAAGCAATTTTGAACTCATCCAAACAAAGCCATCCTTTAGTGCTCAGTACAGTAAAACTATATTTTAAATTGCTGGATCGTAATTTTAATATTCTATTTTGTTGGATTCCCGGACACGTTGGTATCCTTGGGAATGATCAAGCTGATGTTGCCGCAAAAACAGCTAATTCAAATGAAGAAACCTTTGTCCCATTTCAAGACTTAGATCAAATTCTAAAGCAATGTTCACTTCGTATATGGCAGAGTACTTGGGACTCGCAACTTGATAATAAATTGCATTCCATCCAACCATTTATTTCTGGGTTTAAGAATGACTCTCTCAGCCGTAGAATGAGTGTTGTGTTAACAAGGCTTCGCATAGGTCATACTCATTTTACTCACAAACATTTACTTTATTCAGTTACAGCTCCAATTTGTACAAAATGTAATGCTATAATTTCAGTTCGGCATATCATATGTGAATGCCCTAAATACCGCTTTCTAAGAGCAAAATATTTCGGCAGTGATTACCCAAATTTGAAAGATATAATTGGCGAACCTTTCCATATTAATGTATTTTTATTTTTACTTGACATTAATTTCATGCATAATATCTAAAATTCTATTTTCACCTTGTTATTTTAACTTTACATCCCCTTACTGAAATGAGTTTATTTTTTTGTATTTTAAGTTAATTCGAGTTTGGCACAGCTTGGCCAGTATTGGCCCTTGCGCCATAAAAAAACAATCAAATCAAAATCAAATCAAATCAAATCGAATCATGACAGAGTTTTATTTCCAATCACAAGATGTGACGGACTCCTTATTAAATTGTATCCAGAAGTGACAGGAATGTTAGATCTAAAATTGTAGTTTGTCTTTATTTCGAAGGAGAGGATGTTATGAAATAAGTTACGAATACGTTTTTTTAAACTTAGTTCTAGAAGTTTATGTTATAATTACGTTTCTTTGCATGCATACGTATCGGATTGATTGGATTCATTCTGAATTCAATTTGAGAAGGATGAGAATCTAATAATACCTTCCTACAAGTGGAACGATAGAGTTGAGGGACGGATTTCACAACTGGAACTGGAACAATGAAATCCATTTCACAAAAATGACAGTCACATCATTCAACTTTACTCTTAGATAGCAATAATGAATCGAAATTCACAAAGCAATGTTTCCTTTAAGATTGCTTCACTTCGTTGAATTCAAAACATATGAATGAATCGTAACAGCCGATCTTTTAAAAGTAAATATAATTGTTTCTGTAAACCAATAACTTCTTTTCATCATTCACATAATATATAGTATTATTTTCGAACCATTTGATGATGAGGACATGATATGCTTCAAAAAGTATAAAAAAGGGAATATTCGTGAAGAAACAGGAAAAATCATACCCCTGTTTAAGTCATTGGGAGATAAAGAATTCTAGTTTCCTCAACTGACTGTAGAATTACTAATATTCATCATCCCTTATTAAGAGCTAGCCGCCTTTGATGACCATCTGGTTCGCCAGGATTAAATTTTAAAAAATTCGGTCGCGAAGATTTTTAATTAAATATTTTATGTAGCATGGTCTGAAATATTTTAGCAAAATATTTCTAAGTTTCAAATTTTGATATTTATATAATTCATATCATTTTAGAAGCTTTATGCATTTTTGTTCATTTTACTGTGCATTTCTTTTATTTTCTCTGAGCTCCCATAAAACTCGTAAAAATGGAAAACAAATTATGTTTTTTCCAGCCTTTTTAAAAATGTAACTTAATTTCTGACTAAAACATTGTAAAATTTGCCATTTTTCTTCATCTTAATAGTATTTTAAATATAAATTCTCCGTATATTCTCTTCGGAATAAAATAAATGTATTGCTCTGTTTGTAAAACAAAAAAGAAAAAAATATTTACCGCTTTAATAGTGACATTTATCAATAACTTTGCTTTCTTTTTTTGTGTTATAATTCGAGCTACGTTTAATATTACTTCAGAATTCTTACATATCTTTTTATACTTGTTTTAAAATATGTTTAAATATTTTTAATTGATTAAAAATATATAAACATATTCAAAAAAAACTGGTATAATTGAAAATGCATTTATCTATTTATTTATGAAATTTTGGGTTGATATGAAAATCTTTTTCTTTTTACTTGTAATATTTTTTGTAATATTTGCGAAGAAACCCTCAACCATCCAATCTTTGACAGCATAAAGGTCCACAGCTACCCTGCAGGATTTCATGATTGATAAAAGAAATGCAATGACTAATGCACGCACATCCGAATGAGTAGGCAAAAAATGATTTAATATTCTGGATAATAAATTGGTTTGTGTACGATTTTTTATGTTTTAAAAAAGTCAGAGCAAGTTCATTTCCATAATCAATGGACATCTGCAACAACTAGCACTTCTTTTCTTCTTCTATTTCTTTTTTTTAATGCCAATCAGTTGAAAAATACGTTTTTATAAGGATCAGCTGTTTTTTCCCTTTAAGTTTTATATATGTATCAGTAAAAATATTTTTGACACTATTATGGACATATAAAATCCACACACACACACGAACATGCTAAAACAAACCCTCACATCGGTTGCATCCAAACGTAAGATTTCAATGCTCATTTTTCCTTCTTAATTCCCCTCAATCCTTAAAATGAAATCTGCCTTTATATAAGCTGAAACGTCTGTTGTTATAAGTTTGCATCATATGTATACGCTTTAATTGAGAATCCTTCGGATAATGTTCTTAACTTTTCTTCGCGTTCTTCTTAGTTAATCAATTACTTACTTAATGTCTTCATGTGTGAGTTGCTGCATTAATAAATGCTTTTAATGTTTTTTCAATATTTGTTGCGTAAATGTCCCCAACGACTTTTATTTATAGGAATTATATATTACGCTATTTTTGAATTGGTAAATTCGGTTGTATTCATCACTTATTTTAGAAAGAGGAAATAAAAGTCTTTATAAGCAAATTATGGTTGCAGCCGTTGAGATATTTTATGGTAAAATTAATAATTTTCACTACCAAGCCCATAATTGACATTTAATTTCTTATGGAAGCAATAATTAATATTTTTTAATCCATTTGTGGGCTTGCTTTTAAAATTAAAAGCCTATGGGGATGGATTAAATAAGGAACGATATTTTTCGGACCTCTCTTGCATATAAAGAATTTCAATACATTCAGTTTCATTTCTTTTATTCTAGAAATGATTTCTTTTTCTTTAATTTACACTTCAGTCATCCTTTTACTGGAATGAATAAGAAGCGATCAATGCTTTTCATCACAAGACTTCAATAGTTCTCGAAATGTTTCGCCACAATTTCAATTAACCATATGCTGCTGGAGTTTTTTAGAGCAGACTTTTTCCATTCCTACGAGTTTATTGAAACTTTTTATAAGATTCACTGAAACAAAATGAAACTCAACATTTTTTCAGTCTTTTTTTATTACTCTTTAGTACTAGTTTCAAAGCAATGGACTTAATGAAATTCTGCTAAAAGTGACAAATTCTTTGAAAAATTATTTTTTTCCAGCTTTTTAAAATGTACATTTAATAGAAAACTGCTTAACAAGTTACGTTTGAAAATAGAAGTTTAAAAATTTCAGTTCCACAAAAAATATGAAATCCCCCATAGTAACAATTCAAAGTTTTCAAACAAATTAGCTCAGTTAAAAATACAAATGCATGGAAATAATATTGAATTATTTTTTTTCATAGCTGAAATAAGTTCTTTTGTCAGCAATGGATATTAAAAGCTTCTGTTCAAAAACAATTCCACTTCAAGGTCAAATCAGGATTTTAAGAGAAAGGTAATAAACAGATTATCTGTCTATCCTTATGAAAATTATATCTATTCACTAATTTGGTTTAAGGAAGGAATATTAAAAATTCATGACACAATGAATCGCCATCTTTTACTCTTGAGAAGCTGCTCCAAAGGCATAACAAAATTCTTATGGAGTTTGATAAGAAAAAAAAATTGGTACCGGAATATTTAAATAAGTACGAGATTCGAGTCACTTGATTCATTCAACGGATTTAAAACATTGGATACGGATTTATTGAATTCAAATCTATGGTGTTATTTAATTCAATTCTTAATAAAACTAAAATTTCATGTATTTATATATTCATAAATGTAGGATAACTTTTGGAAACTTGATAATATTTAAGATGTAGCTAATATTTTATTTTGGCAAATACTTTTAGGGATATCTACTTGAAAAATTAAAGCTAGAAACAGGTGTCTTTTTTTACAATAATGCCTCGAGTTGCATTTTTCTCCTGACTTACCCGATCTAGAAGTAATGTGGCTCCTTATTTTAGCCATCCGTTTCGAGTATTTCACATTTCAGAATGAGATACAGTTCCATATTTCGGAAATAAATCGCGGTCTCCTCACATGCTCCCTAAAAAAGGCATAATCCCCAGTCGTAAAATGGCGGACTTTGAATATGACGCCTTGCATGGCATTCAGGATAAATTCTTACGAATCATTGATCGCTACAATGAATCAAGCCTTTTTACTGAATCCATCAAGCCATCTTCAAGGATTTTTTCGCGATGAACCCTCCAGCTGCTTATCCCGCGATTTCAGTTGCATTCCGCTTTCTTCGCAAGTTTCGAGTCATTTTTTTCCCACGGATTTTTACTATCCCATACTATGCAACTGATATATATTTAGATCATTGTGTTTTTGAATTCTTGAGTTTACTTGCATGCTAAAATACCGGCAGGCAGACAGCCATTTCTTTGACAGATCTAGTTCAAAATGAGATAAATATCCACATTTTAGATTCTAAATCGGTGCACCAGTTTCGAAGTTATCTGCCTATTCGGACGACGGGAAGTCTTCCTCTGAATGAATTTCCGTACTTGGCCTTAAGAGCCCTCACCAACTTTCCTCTGTCCAACTGAAGGCGTTTTCATCGCTCTCGTGCTCACAAAGCATTTCAAAAATATAGACATCATTTCAGAAATGTCTCTTTCAGATTTAAGTAAGATATGAAATGAAAAGTTGCGTCAAAATCTTGAGTTCCTATTTTTTGACCCTTACTTTACTTTCTCTGTATGTAAGTATAAAAGATACGTATGCCTGCTCTTTTTTCAAGAACACAGACCAATCGAAAATAAATAAACAAATCGGTTCCTTTTTAAAAATGCAAATCTATCGGATGAAAACAGCAGCACAGACAAGACACATCGCTCGTGTAGTGGGAGATCTTCATAGACAACTGCGTGCGAGTGATGAACTCGAAGGATGTGCCCATCGATGCGCTGGAAAATCGCTGCAATGAAAGATGACGTCTCAGACTTGAATCGACAGAAGAAGCGAAAGACAAGTGAAAACTGAATACTGGTGAGGAAGGCTATTTAGGCGAGAAGCAAGGAAGAAACTGCTGTAGATAAATTTGACAAGTTAGAGAAGAGGTTTCGTATATATTTATAAGCAAATATCAATTTTACATTGATATGCAAGAAAGATACGCTCTTTACGACATATCTTTCATCCAAATAACTATTTTTCAAGTTCCTGCTCTAGTTAAGTATGAGTTGTTTAGTTTTGCCAAGTCTTAGTACTAGTTATTTGTATGATTTCTGAAACCATTGACATAATTTGCATCCTTTTCTTCGTTCTGCACATTGGCGTGATTGCTGTACATCCGAAAACTTTGCCTTTATTTCCAACTTTTGGAAATGATTCAGTTTAGAAAAAAAACGAAACTCTTTCTGAAATTTTCTGAAAATAGGGATAACTATGTAGATTTTAATAAGTTTTTTCACCAAACAAGTTTCAGATTTTGCGGAAAATTTAGTCAAATCAAATTATTTTAAATTTTCATTCTCATTTCATCACCTTTTGAATACTTACTTGGCATTTATTTCTTATCTCTATCACGATTTAAAAGTAAATGTATTTATTAGAAAATATATAATTTCTTATAGTCACATCTTCATTTTTTGAAGACTTTTTTTTTTTTTGCTTTGTTTCCTGAATGTATCGGAGATCGTCGCTTTCTTCCTCTGAGCAACAAGCAACTGTCTCACTGACATCTTACTTTCCATGATATCGCTTTCCCAGTTCCTGTATTCCTTTGTGAAACCTTTCACTTGCTCCATAATGATTTCATTAGAATAACAGTCGAAGACAGAGAGAGCTTTTAAGCTCATATTACTTTCAACTCTTAAAATTTGCTGACATCTCTTCTAAATAGGTTAGGTCTTCTAGATGACAAGAAATCTAGTTAACTGTTACAATTAAAAAGATTTTTAGGTTTTTATATAAATATCAGAGTTTTTATTCATTATTTTATTTGATGACAAGTTTCTTTCTTCCATCTTTATTTCGGATATATTAGTAATATTTAAAAAAATTGGTAACGTAAAGTCGTATCTTACAGGAAACGATGGAAAAAATTCTTTTATAGATAAATTGATTTTTCCCTTTGAATTTTTCCCTATTTTTTCCTTTCTTTCTCCCTAGTTCATGCTAAAATGAACATACTTTTCCTAAAAAGAAACCTGAAATGTTTCTTTGATGCAGCTCACTGTAGTTACCAAAAATAGAGGAAACAATGAGGTGAATGAACTCATTCTTCCAAGTATTTATTTCAACCGTAATATTAATTAAAATGTGCGTCAATTTAAAACTCAAATTATCCTTGATACTCAGTTATATATTTTGAACAAAGAAATGCATTGATAGGGGAGTAAAGGAAAGGGGAGAAGTAAAAAAAAAAAAAAAATGGTGAGATGTTGGATGATGATACGATCCACAGGACAGCGATCCAATTTTTACTTGGTTACTATAGCATTAAAGCAATTTTTATTGATTTGTAGACAACTTTTCATCCATTTTATGAAATCATTAAATGAATAAACGGATACAGATTTCTGAACAAAACAGATGATGTTTTAAAAGTTGTGATACAGTTTTTTTGCGCAATCCTAAGATTAATGAAGTCGAATTTGTTGGCAGAAAATCTTATTGGGGATTTTTGGTGAAATTTACATAATAAATTCCGTCATGCACATCATATCTACTTATTGCATTTGTTCTGAGCAATAATGTATGCAATGATTGTTTCTGCTTCAAATGAGCGCTTACAGTTGCGAGGAAATGTTTTGCCATAAACCTTCCTTTTGCTGGGTATTTGCTTTCATTGCATCATTGCATGTCGCTTTTGTTAGCTGCTCCAGCTGATTCTGCCTAATCCTGGCTGTCATTTACGGTTTGATGATGGATAACTCAACTTTCCTGTCTCTTCTTTCATATTGCATGCAAAAATGGCAACATGGCGAAAAAAATAGACACAGTAAATGGGAAATTGCTTATGAGCCTTAAGTATTTTACGCCACTTGGAATATCAGAAGAAATAAGCAAAAAATAGAAATCAAAAGAAAACTCCGCTTTATCAGAGTATTAAAAAGTAAAGATAATGATACTCAACAAAAATAGTACCAGTATCTCAAAACAAGTACAGGTATTAGAAGCAGAAACAAATTGGAGAATACGTGAAGTTGCAATAAATATCATAAGAATTAATCTCGAGCATTCATTAATAAAATACATTTTCAAGCATTCATTAAAGTAAAAATAATTACTCAACGGGGTTAAGGTATCCATTTAACTCCATAACATAAGTATTTCCCTTTTAAATACACTGATTAAAACGATTTTTTATGTTTGTTTTTACTTCTTTTTAACTTTATACATGTTTTACCTAACACTTGACTTTTTTGTAACCTGAAACTTCTTGTTTACAATGTTAAAAGATTGTATTATTTAATTTTATTTGTCAGGTTCTAATTTTTTATAGAGTTCTAAATAAGCGTTTTCTTTTTACCGTATATCTGGCTCAATATGAGCAAATTGTTATTAATCCCACCCATTCCATTTCTAAACTTGATATAGAATACAGCCTTAAGTCCTTCACCCCTCTCCCCGTCCATTTCAGAAGAATCACAGCCATAATCCTTTGCTGTTTGAGTATAATGCAGTGGTTATGCATGATGCGAAGAAGCCACTTATAGAGTCAACTGGCTGCAAACCAAGGAATTAGCATTTCTTTCTGAACACTTCATTCATAAAAAATTCATTTACAAAGTTTGAGAGCATTAGCGTTTCAGAGTAGAGACACACTTTATGAATATTATTTTAAGAGTAGAAAGCCAAATTCACATTTATTGCAATTTCCCAATATTTGGAGGTTATGAAACGCGGTCAAAAGGGGGAAAATGATCAGGTGAACGTAAGAGAGGCCCTGTTTCTTATGGTGTAAAATATAAAGCAAACCTTAATGGAGAATTCTTACAACAAATAGTCTTGTATGGCAGTTTTGAAACATGGTCTTCTCACTCATCTCCAATAGAGATGCCTCAAACTGTAGATGTATGCGACCTCTCTTCCACCATTGCAGGATTTTTTGCAACGCATTACTGATGCGTGTGTCACCTGACATGTGAGAAAGGGTTCAACATGAAATTCATGATGGTATTGAAAAATGGCCTTCTCACTCGTCTGATCTGTCTCCAGTGGATTACTTCATGTAGAGATGTCTCAAACTGCAGATCAATGTAATCTAACATTAGCAAAGTATTATTGAGAGAAATGCATCACGACATGCCAGGAATATTTGACGTGCCAGGAAGTGCGCAACTTAAAAATCACATCACACATCACAAATGAGTATTGTAGCTAAAGGAGAGAAATTTCAACAACAAAAAGAAAGGTAATTTATAATAATTAAATCATTTAATTCATTATATGTGTATATATCCTATTCTTAGCACATTTTGTACGTAATATTATTGTAAATAAAGAACGAACGAGACATTTTAAGCATTTTTTTTTTTCATTTATATCCGTAAGACGTATTTTTGATCAAAATAGATAATGTTTTGAAATTTTTCAATTGTTTTTTTTTTCCTTACCTTGTGGCATGAGATTGAAAAACTGATTCCTGAATTTGTCACTTGATGTTCATAGTTTCGATGCTTAGTATAGTACCTCTTTACTGTAGCCAGACATTAATATGATTCTGGCTGCAATTATTCTGAACTAAGAAGTGGATAGAAAACTTATGATATCTATTCATTTTATATATTATTTATATTTTTTTCTCCTTTCTTACCATTAAAGGAGACAAAAAATGGATAATACTTTAAATGAAACGGTGAAAAAAAAGGCGAAAACGTTGAACGTTCATTCTGAGATTTATTGAAAATTCATTTTTCGTGAAGGTGATTTATTTTTTCATCATAGCCTCCGAGATAAATCAAAAAATGGCTGACATTCCATTTTTTCGAAATGACAAAATAAACGGAGGATATATATTTGATATATTTCTTTGCCTCAAATCTGAAGAAATCTGTCATAGAATAAAAACCATTTGTTCTCAATTATTAGATAAACGAGGACATTCTATGACAAAAAGAATGATGGGGTTGCCGAAAGATGTTGGAACGCGATGCATTTGATATGATTATTTTAGATGGAAAACGATATCAATTTAATAATGGGATGAACTTCTATCACGAACTAATAAATGTTCTCCACATTTTGAGCTGTTGCTTTGAAATGCTTGTAACAGTGTTATCATCTCACAGGACTGATATAAAAGGGCCAGAGGGTTTATTCTCCGAGTGATTGCATTTTAGTTATACTTCAAAAATATGACGCGTTCGATGTTCGTATTACAGGGGAGAGAAAATGAGTCTTTCAAGCTGGTTCCATTGCCACGCTCACAGACGTCATTCCCAAGGGGCTACTCCTGAATTCAGGGAAATGTGAAACGTAAGATTTATCGAAAATTTGAGGACCGATTTTTTTTGGGGGGGAGAGGGGGCGAATTTATAATTTTTCTTTGTACAATGGATATACGAAAATACAAAATACCGTCAAATATATTCATAATGTCAAGATTTATGAATAAGGAATTTAATTTTATAAAAATATATTTCAAAATTTGAAAATATTTTATACGCTTTAAAACATAATCTATAATGATAAGACGATTTGACAAAAAGCACGCTTCTTGTTCAGAATGCTGGTGTAAGAGCCAAAACTCCCGCTACGTAATAGAAAGCAAATGTAGATTTCTCTTATCCAAAGGTATAATGAAAATAAAATGTTCACCCTCTCTCAACCATTTCCTACTCAAATTTTTTTTTGTAAGGTCTGGAGGGATGAATGAAGAAATGAAATGGAGTAATAATGAAGTTGAATGAGGAAATGTTAATAATGTGATTCTGTTTCCGCTCTTTTCAAGATGAATGATCGTCTACGAACTAGACATTTTTTTTTATAATACTTTCCTTTCCGGTTCAAATTTCTCCTAAGCTCAAAAGATAATATGGACAAAGTGTAATGTGCAAAAATAATTTATATTGTATTCTAACCATAGTCGAATCATTCTGGGGGCAGGGGAGATTGCATAGGTAAGTTATAGCAACTTCTCATATGGCAATAGTTCAGCATATTTTCGTGCTCTATTAATTTTGTTTGGGGCATATTTTATATATATATATATATATATCTTGTGCTCTTTGATAGGATAGTTTTTGTTGATCCTAGTGAAGCATTGAATGAAGTGCAGCTGTAAAACACTTCAGTGAAGCAGTTTGAAACGTTCGTATGGTGATTTGTTTGCATTTGAATTCGAGAATTTGTAATCAGACCTGTTTCTGTGCCACATACGTTAGATTTATATAACTATAGATTCTATTATATGATTTTTGAAGTGAAACATATACGATAACAAATTTTACCCTTTCAAAACTCTCATTGTATATTCGACAAGAAAGTATATATTTCAAGCAGATTCCAGTATTCTGTAATTGAATACTTAAGGTCATATTTTGTTTACTACTAACATTACACCAACTTATGCTTCCGACTCACGTTCTCCTACGCAAGAGGAAATCAAAATTGCTTTCAGACTTAACTAAGTACGGCCTTCTAGAAGGTTGAGAGAAACATAAAGAGAAGGCGCCGCATAAATATACAGAATTAGCAAGAACACTCACGACCCTAAGCACACTACGAATGAATGCAGCCACCACAGGCCTGTAGTGCTTTAGAGATAGATCAGGAGGACAGTCCCCAGAGGAAGAAACTGTCGGCTTAGCATAAATAAGTGTCGGGGTCTAGACAACACTAAGAATTGTTTATATGAGACTAAAGAAGTGAGTAGTGTTCTAGATAATAACGAGAGACGCTCTATTTGCTGAACGACTTGGGAATAACTTGCAATTATTCTACTTAGAATTGTTTGGGACTTCAGTCAATGAGATCTCCGGTGAAACATCGATGACCAGGCGTACTGAAAGAGGATTTGATATTTGAGTAAATTTTGATTAATGCTAAAAATTAACTAAAGATTGAGTGTATTTATTTACATGTCTTCGGCGAGTGAAATGACGTTGTGCTTAATTCGTTGAATTAGTTAAGCAACTCTGAAATATTAGCAATGGGCAATTTTATTATTGCATGAAATATGAGATTATAGAATGAAAATGTCCCAAGGATCTCTTGATACTATTAAATTAGCTTTACTTACTTGGGTATAAAGTATATAGAGGAATCATTTCAACTTGATGGTTGTTGCAAGCAGAATTTTTAACAGTTGAAAATAAGTAACTTCAAAGAAAATAAGTAACTCTTCCCTAAATTTGTACATTTCCATGATTTTTTAATTTTTGTATATGAGTTTAGAATTACTTCTGATTTGAATTATAAAACAGGAAAACAAATTTATTTTTACTTTTTATCTTTTAAATTACGGCGCGATGAAATTTCAAATGGGAATTTTAAGTAGAGGCTGATAAAATCTTTTTCCTTTTTTTCCTCTTTGGACCTCCGTCTGTCATTCTTCCAACCCTTACGTAGAAATTATTTGGATTCTTTCACCTGAATAGTCCACATAACAGTCGGTACAATAACACAGAAAAGTCACTTCTTCTGAAACAAACACAGGAAAGCATATATAGTTCGGCAATTGCGCTAGGTGGTCAAGGAAGATATTCCTTGTTAGGGAATCGGTAACATTAATAAGGGAAGATTTATTGGGAAAAGCGATGGAAGCATCCTTCCACTGCGAAGAAATAATTGAATTTTATAGCAAATTCCAATAAATATAGAAAAAGAAATATTGTTATTCCCCAGTATACTAGTGGAAGTGGTCTCCATAAAACTTTCTCGCATACTCTCTAATAGAGGCAAATTTCTGTTTTCCCAACGGACTGAAACCAACATTTGACACCGAACTATAATCGCAGCCACAAATTTAAGTCACTGCGTTTTTGAATTAAAATTCTATAATTCCAGACATGGACTCCTTGTTGCATACGGCTCAAAATTTTATAGCTGTCTGCACTACAGATATTAAATCAGTGTACCGATTTTGATCCCTTTAGAGCCCTTCATTTTGTATTAACTTTTAATAGAGTAGCCAGATAGACAGACTTCCCCTGAATGGATTTTGTTCAAAATTTGGTATATGTCTGCAAATTTGGCTTAAAGACCGTAAGCCAAATTTTATCTATCTAGCTCGAGCGTTTTTGAAGATATCTTTGTAGCAGATAGACCAACAGGCATTTCCCAGAAACGTGTTTCTCGAACTCAGGGAAGACCAATGCGGAAAGATTCATCAGAATCTCGTGTTCGATTTTATTTATTTATTTTACGACTACAATACTTTTCTCTATATTTCTCAAATGAGAAAATAAAAAAATATTCTATTAATAAGGTTCACTTTTTTTTGGAGGGGGGGGGGCTCAATTCGACAGAAGAATTATCGTAGTTGACCGCCTTACATAACACATTTGTGCAGGCAACGTAGTGGCGCCACTACATCATCCACATTATCATATCTCATGATAATCAGAGATATAATCTTGAAAAATTCCAATAATGCGTTTGTTTCTTTTTCGAAAATAAAATTTGACTGAGTGCTGGAAAATGAATTACGATGCAGGAGTTACTTAACTTTTCTCATTGAAAATTCAAATAAAATAATTGATGATTCAAATGTAACAGACAGTGCTACAAAATTCAATACAGTTGGCATTAAATGTACCACCAAATTTTACGCAAATATGTTTATTTTAGAAAAATGGTACAGCCTTTTCAGAATTTCAATTAAGCATTCCAGTTATAGATTATGAAAGATATTTAGATTAAATTCCATATTATTGATAAGAATTAAATAATATATATACAATGTTTCATTTTAAAATTGAATTTTTCTTCTAATAGGAAATAACTGCAAAAAAATTAGATTTATTAAGAACATTTTGAAAGTTTTGTAACAGAAGTCTAATAAGTTTCTTAAGGTACCATTAGCTTCAAACCAGAATAGTACGATTTTAGAAAAATTATTAATCTACAGAGCTGGTGTGTGTGAGTGTTTTTTCTTTTCTTTTCATTTTTTTTTTTTAAACTTTTGAGAACTTGTGCACCTGTTGCTCTTTTGCTGGGCTGATTGAATTGTTTCTATCAAACGAGAGTTGTTCCCCCAAAGTGAGAGGTAATTTCGCTGTTTATTGACTTTGATTATTGGCAATAAAATAAATGTCTCTCTGGTTTATGTCATGCATTAAATGGTTATGGCTGCATGATAATATTTTTCCCCCCAAGCACTTTGCGCCTCTTGTCGGTTTTTTTCTTCGTGAAAGGAAATAGGATATTTTATTTTCTCCTAGTTGTGAATATAGAAATTGTTTTCATGGCCAAACAAAACAAAACATCAAGAATTCTTTAAATACCGATATTTTGCATTCATTAAAAAATCCTATTTTTAGTCCGAAAGATGCAGCATGATAATGTATAAGATTTTATTAGTCTGCTTTGATTTTATTTGGCTTGATTACTCCCCTTTTTGCATTTCAATATACAGAGGGACAAAGAAATAACAGGAAGTGTTCGTAGCATTGTAGTGTGTTATGTACTGGACGAAATATAACAAAATTTGGCTGCCATACGCATTAAAGTATGCGGTTTAGATATATTAAATGTTGCTTTCTTTAAAAAAATGGAATGTTATTTTTCCACTCGGATGATTTAAAATTTGACTGCAGGACGACTTGCTGCAGAAATGTATATCAATTTTTATTCTTTGCCAGCAGTTGTCTATATCAAAAAAAAAAAAAAAGGGAAAAAGAAATCTATGGAAATACACACCATTTCTTCCCATTCATGAAGTTAAAAAACGCTAAAGTATGGGAATTATTTACTACTTAATATGTATGTATTCAATAGCGTAACGTTGAGCACTCATTCACTCGTTGCTTTCATTAGGTAGATGATATCCATTGCCTCAAAAGAAACGTTCGCCTCTTTACAGCTGAATCTGTACAAATGTTGAGCTCACATTGTTGATCCTTTTATGAGCCTGATTTGTTCCCATCAGCCATTGCGTAAGGGAAAACTCGTCACTTTGCCGTTCATACGGCAGCTCACCAGTGAATGGTTCCATCACTCAACACATCAGCCTACAAAAATTAAAAAAAGGACTCCTTGTATTCTATAAAGCATTTGCAGCCAACTCATGGTTCCGCTTTCTAATGTTTTTAGTACGAAGCTTTACTTAGATACCGCTAAAGAATTTTGCTACTTTCCTTTAAAGATTTTATTTTAGGATATTTTTTCAGCATAAAAAATTCTAGAGATATGAAGGAAAAAATAAACTTTATTATTATTTTATATCCGTAGCTTAATGAATTATTTTCGATCAATAGATTAATTTCCGTAGATTAATTTCTTTTTCGATCAATATTATACATGCAGCGTCTTTTTTCAAATTTATTTATAATCAGATTATTTTAGTGAAGGAACGGTATATTCTTTATAGGATTATAGAACTGCTCTTCCATTTTAAATCAGTTATTTATAAACCTTTTGGAAACGATTTCAATGATATTCGGATTCTCGAATATGTTAAGATTAACAGCGCTTTAGATTCGAAGCTCTTAGCTCATTAGATAAAATTATCAAAAAATTCAATCCAGAATTTGAGAAATCTCGAAAAATTTCATATTTAAAGAATTTTTTTCTTTTTACGTGCATAAAGCAGCAGATTTACGTTTAATAGATTTTGGCGGAAATTTTAAGATTCTAAAAAGATATTAATTTTTCTTTTTTATCAATATTGAAGAATTATTAATGGAAAAAAACGAATGCTTTCATTAAGCCAAATAAAGTTTCATTTTATTCCGTTGAAGTCGAAATGAATTTGAAAATCTGACGCAAAATCATTTTCGAAAGGAACTGTTTTTGTTTATATAAATAATTGAAAAAAATGAAAATTTTTTACAATGAAAAATTTTTTTAATGAAAGGAATCTTGATTGCTTAAAACAGCGCAAGCCAATCAGTTTCGGTTGAATAAATATTGGCTATTAAATCATCGCAATGTATATTCTTACAACATGCTAATGTTATCATTGTGTAAATACTGAAGAATTAATTTCATTCATTTTGAAATCGGACATTAGTGGAACTAATATTTCGATTGCTATTAGAGAAAAGTCAATTTGAATTAAAGTTCGCCTATAATGAAAGTAGCGTTATAAGTGAAACCTTTATTAGAGAAGCCACGGCACCATATTTTTTAAGATTAAGAATAATGTTCTGTTATCAACGATTATTATTGTCATAAATTTTAAAAAGTATAATGAGCACTGACAAATGTTTCGTGGTAAAAAAAAAAGTTTTCAATAAATTCTTCAAAGAGGGATGCGAGTGGATGAAATAAGATGTTTTAGATAACTCAATGAGTAGATCATTCTAATTTTAGAGTACGACCCTCTCATTTGTGTGGTAGATAAAGAAAGGAATTAAAACTATTTCGTTTTTAGAAATCTAAAGGATTAGGGAGTGAAAAAGTGCAGTGGGTAATTATTGAAGAATGTACAGCAGTTTGTCAGCTCATGTTAAAGATCTATGCGCGACGGTCTCTGTTAGCTTCGTGAAAGAGGAGAAAATGAAGTCATTTGCCTAACACGATGCATGACTGTACGTGACATTTATTGACATAGTGTAAGTTGTCTTATTGCTTTCAGTGAGCGGATGTCAAAATAATAATATAATAATAATAATAATAGCGGAGAAACATTTTTAATAAATATCAATAACAATGAAGCTGTAAAACTATTCTGTTTTAAACTTCTCAATTCTGCCGTCATTCGAGATATTATAAGAATTTGAATTATATATATATATATATATATATATATATATATATATATATATATATATATATATATATATATTGTTACATATTTACTCTTCTGTCGGGGTTCTTTTTGATTTGTTGGTCGATGCTGAAATAAGCAGTCCTTTAGTAACAAAAGACGACGACTTTTATTACACATGAAGAGACGAATACACAGAGACGACAAATGCACAGACGCGCACTACAATAGACAGTAGCTCACAAGTAGAAATCGACCACAGCACACAAAGCGGCCAGACAGAATTCAGCAGGAAAGGGGATCCTCGGAGCTTCGCTCTATGGTCTCTCTTAAAGGGTGAAATTCGCCACTGTCTCCTCGCTTTAGCTGTATCCAACTTCCGGCTCACTACAACACAGCTGGCTACTCCACACACGACACGACGCAGCGTTTGCAAGAGACAACAGGACCGACACGCAATAGTTCAGTACTCGCTTAAGCTTCACACAACGCTGGACTATTCCGTCTTGCTTCGCTATCCTCTCGACCACTCGTTACTTGTCTTCGACTCCAACTGCGATTCCCGATTCATTTGGGCTTGAGACTGCCGGCTATTTATAGTTCCCAGGAGGCGGGCCGAGACGCTTCTGGACCAATCAGGAGTATCTCTATTTATATAGGATAGATCGATAAAATTCTCGAAGTTTCCAGTAATATCTATTTTGTCGACAAAGTCGCCAAATAATCGCCAAGTTTGTTACCAAGCTTTGAGATCACTGGCACGGCACTCGATCAGCACCTAACAGGGCTCACCGTAAAACAGTCTTTCTTACGATGAAACTATTCGTACTGGGAAGCAATATTACAGATTTGTAACAATATATATAAAGTTACATTTTTCACTTTGAATGTATACACTAAATCAATATGTTATGTAAATCTTTTAACGTGGATATTTAATTTTGATAAACAAATTTTATTCATTTGCTGTATTTTGTATTTTTATCTCACGTGGATATTTTGCTTCTATATCAGCACTCTAATAGCAGAATATGTTCCATTCCTTTCTTTTTGTTTCAGATTTCATAGCCGTGTTTTCTGAGAATCATTGAAATGTATTAACTCCCAGAGTTAACACATTTCAATGTTCGACTACTTTATGAAACATGTCATCATTTTTTTAAATATCTGAATTAATTTACAAAGTTGAGTGATTAGTCATAGCATTGAGAATGATAAAATATATATCTTATTTCTTTTTATATTCTGAAATAGGTAAAAAAAAATCTAATTAGGGGACAAGATATTTAATATTAATAACATCAACATATTTCGTAACGCCATCGCCATAAAGATATACTTGACAGATCATTCGTTTTAAAATAGAAATATAGTATGAGAAACACTTTGTTTCCTATATAATATCAAAACTCTATGGATAACTGTGTAGTACAAAACACTGGATCACTTTTGAAATGCTAGATAACTTCTCTGCTCTACTAATACTCTACAACATAAAATATATTTATTAACGTACTACACAGTAATATGCGTACTAACGTACCATTCTTATTATATGACAGACTTAAAACTTTTTAGTCGATGGTGATAAATGAGAAATTTTATGTAAAATTCGAGCAAGAGCTTTTTTTCTTGAAAAACAATGAGCTACATTTTTTTTATCATTAAAATACGTCTCGACATTTTCAAAGACAAGATTTTAATACACAGCCTCTTTTTACCTTCCCATTCTTAATTTCACATTAATTTGGCATTGACAAAAAATATTCAGTTTTGGATATGTGAACAACAGTCTTTTAAAAAGTGCTGTTACTATCCGTACAATTAATTGAATATATTCTTCAAAATATTTCTTCTTTTTAGATTACACTTTCAGTAGGAGTGTCTTCATTTCAAAAACTATGAAGGTAAAAAACATTTCTAATTCTTAAGGCATTAAGCACTAATACTTCATAAAAATTCTTGAAAAGAAATGAAAATGTTCTTTTGTAATTTTCCAGTCCAACAAGACATTATAACATGAAAATTCAAAAATAAAAACAAATGATTCGTTATTTCTCTTTAAAATTATTCTGCCATTCGGGATTATCACTTAGCATTTTTGTTTCTGAAATAATATTTTTGTCATAAGCAATATAAAAGAAAATAAAATCCCAAAAGCAGCTTATAATAATAAAATAAAAAAAATGTTTGAATGAACTAAAAAATGGCCCTTATCCAATAAACAAAGCATTTTTATTGCAGAACCATCTAAAGAACATCCATCACGTTCATCAAAAACCCGTATCTATTAAAAAAACACAAAAGACGAAAACAATGTAAATGGTAATTGACTGAAGTTGTCCGATTCCTTCGCATCAATATTTCCAAAAAAAGCCTTCCTTCTTTTACTTACTTTTAATCGTTTGGAAACAAGTATAAAGAAACTAATTTGGACAAAAAAATCCATCTAGTTTATTGGACACGGTTCCTGCATTAAGAACATCGTGTCACCTGTAAAAGAAGTGCTCTTGATTAGTTTCATCGTTTCGAATTTTTTTTATTCATTCATTCATTTCATTGTATGTTATTTGATCCTTGTTTTGTGGAAGTAATTTGTTTCGTATTTCACTTTAACATTTCCCTTCTGATTTATAAGGAGTTTTTTTTTTTGATACCTAGGACTATTAAATAGAAATAAAAAAAAGACTTAGATTTGAACATAGTTTGTAATATCTACCACTCCTTTCTAATAAGTAACCCTTATTACGTTCTATTAGCTTATTTATATCTCAACAGAGGAACAAAACGTAGAGCCTTATAAATATAAAGGAACGTATAGTTTTATGATTTATAAATCTAATATTTCTTGAATGGAATAAGTAATTTTGAATTGAAAAATAAACTTTTAATTAAAATTCATTTCATTGGAATAAATTCGGGTTAACATTTTGTACTTTTCAAATGCATTTTGTTACTTTTATTATTTATTTATTTTCTTTTGAAATGACTGTTAACTTATCATTACTATCGCAATATAATATGGTATCTATATAAGAATTTCAATTGATTTTTCGGTTATATTCATTAATTTTTACATTTGTCTATTTTGTTGGTAATATTTTTATTCATTCTTACTTCGTAATTTGTATTACTTTCTATTCACTTTAAGATAATTTGTGCTTTGTTACAACAAATCGAATGTTCATTATGTTCATAAAACGACAATATAACTTCTATTTCACCACACAGGATTTATATTATTTTTTATTACTTATTGAATGTGTTCTGAAATTAACTGGAAAAATCTTTATGTCATGCTGGGCGCCAGAACCATAGCTTCATAGAGGGCCATATTTAGTAAGATGTTTAAATGACTTGCACAGTTAACAGAAATGTAATGTCTTATGAACTGACTCTGTTTTGCCTTCTGACACTGGAAAAGCCATCGAAAGAAAACCACAGCCATTCAGTGGACAGCACGCTACCTTATTCAAGTCTCAGTTTCTTTTGCTAACAATCATTTCAAACAAGATGTATATTTTATATAATTAAAATGTTAATCAAATTTGGATTTGAACCTT
This sequence comes from Argiope bruennichi, assembly GCF_947563725.1. Classification (NCBI taxonomy): domain Eukaryota; kingdom Metazoa; phylum Arthropoda; class Arachnida; order Araneae; family Araneidae; genus Argiope; species Argiope bruennichi. The sequence goes on along the minus strand of NC_079153.1, from coordinate 144,170,284 downwards.
TCAAATTGAACTTCAGATATATTTGAAGTATATACAAGAATCAATTATTTGAAAAATATACTAAGATCTAAATGACGGGTTCAAGATAAGTTAAATAGTTTTGTTTAACATTTGTTTATGAAGGTAAAATTTCTAAATGATTTTTTTACTCGTGTCTTGATTAATTAGAATTTTGAAATTTTATGCACTCGTTAAATTTTAATAACAAATACATTTAATGTTTATAGCGGTAAATAGATTCAACGAGTTGCTTTTAAGTAAACCGATTTTAATGGTTAATAGATAAACATTTAATATTAATTAACATTAATCTATTAATAATTTCAATGCAATTTTTATTTTTAAAAATGAAGCTTCTTGATAATGAATTCCAGAAAAAAAAAATTGATTTCATGAATCCGTAATATTAATAATAATAAATAATTATTAAATTTAAAAAATCCGTTTCTTTATAATGTTTAAATGTTCTTTATAATATTTAAAAATAAATGTTTCTTTCTAAAATTTCCTCATCAGATTTACTGTTTTTTCGTTTCTCGGTATAAATTCAAATTCTGGGCCAGAGAAACCTGCATAGAAATGTCTCCAAAGAATGATCTCATCTCAGCAATGCGATGGCGCTTCAGTTGTTGTTCTCGTGCACCCGCTCTGTTTTTCTGTGCACTTCATGCGAGGCACTTGAACTCTGATGTTTACAGGGGCTTCTTCTTCTTTACATTTGAAAACCCAGCGGCCCATGAAATGCGCACGAGAATCAAAACTGCCTTCACCTTCATTCAAGACGTCAATATTCATTTGATCAGATATTAATTCAGGTAGGAATTCCCAAGCAGGTGTTCTGACTTTTATACCCAGGGCTCGGACGGAAATGAATTGGCTCAGAGGTAAGCAGCATTCTAACAATGACCTGCGAACAGGTCAGGCTAAGAAAGAAATAGGGAGGACGTAAATGTATTAATTTGAAATTAAGTATAATTGCATAATCGCTTTTATAGCGATTTCTTACAATTTTTATGTCTAATAATCCAGTCATTATGAATAATCACTAGATTATTATGCATAATGTAAACGTGATGAATTAAATGTATCATATCTAATATGTGGTTACAGTTCCAGTTCTGTGTCAAAGTTTGGCTTCAATCGGTTGATAAGAAGATAAAGAAAGATATTAGCCTTCAAAAACGCCAGATTGTAGAGATCATTTCATCTATACTTATAATAAAGCTCAATGTGTGTGTGTGTGTGTGTGTGTGTGTGTGTGTTGGCGCTCTACAGGCCAGGTCATTTGACATACAGCTACCAAATTTGGTACATGTATACCTTAGAGGTCGGGAATGTGCACCTGGGGTCCCTTTTTTTGAAATTTTAATTAGAATTTTAATTATTAATTAAAAACTAACTTTCCCGCCAAAAAAATCTTCCATTTTCCCCACCGCCAACTTTTCCGCCAAAATAATCTTCCATTTTCCCCAACGCCAAATGATTTAGGCTTTAGTTCTTTTTTTCTCCCAACAGTAATGAGGCTAGGGTTAAGATTTTTCGGCTGATTATTTCAAACGATTCTGTTTATTTTCTTAATGTTTTATGCATTTAAAATTAAACATTGTTAATTAATCCATGTTTGAGATTCATTCTGAAGTACTTTTGAATTAAAACAACACAGAATAAAGGAAATTAAAAATGTATAATCTGCATAGCGTTACCCCAACTGGCGTAGAAAAATTCACGCATTTGCGTTACCGTAAAAGGTGAAGAAAATTCACGCATGCGCACTGTGTTCTGATTGTTGGCATGGCAACCATTATCAACGGACGATTTAAATTACTTTTAGGTTAGTTGTATGCTTTTGTAAGTAAATTGTATTTATGTTAGTTATATATTTTTTGTATATGCTTATAGTTTTAAGTACATCGTTTTTTAAGTAGTTTTTTTTAACCTGTTTTCAATGATTTAAATTATTTTTAGGCTAATTGCATGCTTTTGTAATTAAATTGTATTTATGTTAGTTATATATTTTTTGATATATGCTTATAGTTTTAAGTACATCGTTTTTTAAGTAGTTTTTTTAAACCTGTTTTCGACCGATTATTTTAAACGATTCATTTTATTTTCTTAGTGTTTGATGCATTTAAAATGAAACATTGTTAATGAATCGATCCGTTCATGATGAATCTGAGAAAATTTTGTTGACAAATTCTTGAGATATTATATAAATTAGGAAAGATATTCTTTAGTGCCCATAAAGTTTAAACGCTCAGTGATTCTATTATCAGTAATCATATTATTAAAAAAAATGCTTTGTTTCAGTAAAAAATATTATTATATTAATTGCAGATTAATCCTTTACACTTTAATTTACAGCATAAATTCTACGAGGGGTAACAGAAAATTAGAGAGATACATATCACGTTATGACTGAAGGCCTTTATAATATTATGAGTGAATTATATGACTATCAAAATTTGAAGTTTTAAAATATTTTGCTGAAGAATCTATTAAAGTTGGAATTGCATAAAATATTTAATTATTAAAATTTTAACGAACATTAAGATTGGCGAACCGGCTGGTCGCCAAAGGCGGCTAGTAATATATAATTAAGAAGAGGATTAACTTTATATTCTTTAAAAGTTGCTTAGAATTCTGAAATATTACTTCGGTACAATAATATAGAAAAAAATCGTTTTATTCGTGTAGATAAACGAAAAATGTTGACTAACGTATATATCCAGGAATTTTTAGAAAAATCTGCAAATTGAATACATTGTGATAAATTGGGATAATTTTGTAATGAACAATCAGTAAAGAAAATACTATTGCAGATAGAGTGACATGTGCGTTGAAATGAAATCATTAAAGATAAATCATCAATTGAATTTACTTGCTATTAGATTTACGCATAGTACTAATTGTTAAAGAAATAAGTCTTGTTTATCTTAAGATATGCCATACAGTACTTATTACTATATGTCAGACAGCATACATTGCCATATCCACTTGGTAATGAATTTAAGAAAAAAAAATCATTTCAAATTTCAACAATATTCATAACATCGAATTATAAATAATAAAAAAATAAAAATTGGAAAATAGTTAAAAACTACTTTTGTTTATTGTTTAACTAGTAAAAGTGAGCTTTGCAAAATACATTTTATTAAATTTCTTAGTAATTATCTTGCATTGACCACATTTATTACTGATTAAAATTCACATCTGAAACAGTAATAAACAAGTACAAAAAAAGATGAAATTTTAAGAGTTAATATTAAATTGAAAACAAATTATTTATTTCGATTCCAATCCGGCGCCCAAACGAATATTTGTTTAATAGATTAATATCCTTTGTAGCCTCAGACCAAAGAACATAACATTTCTTATCATAGAAATTATTCTATTCAGACTATTTACATTTTATTTGTTCTAACAAAGAAGAAATGTTTTTTAAAACTATCCCTTACCCACCAAAAAGAAAAGAATGAGAGAGATGACATGTAATTCATTTTCACTTTCGGATGCGAGAATCCGCGTAATAGTAATTGAAATAAATGGCAAAACCATCTTGAACTCGAATGTGTTCATCCAAGACAAACTCAGTTGCATTACATCCTCTTTGAACCTAGATCAGGATTGTCGGGGGACTAATCCCTTACTTTTTGAAAGCGGACTCACGACACCTGAGGCTCATTATTTCCATAAGGTGATATTTAATTCCGATCGACTGCTGGAAGAATCAGATTTCGGATGAGTGATCCATTATCGTACTATGATCGTTTAAGAAACAACATGGCATGCTGAATCTCCGTCAGTAAAACGTGGATTCATTTCTTTATCAGTATCATGCAGATGAATCAGCTGGAGAGGGACTCTCCGAAACTTTCTCGCATACTCTCTAAAAAAAGATGCACTGTATAGGGCTATGTATGATGGCTACAGCATATTAATATATCACGTAAATTAAGCATTTTTACTGAATATCGTGTGAACCTTGGAGAGTACTTTTGATGATTCATCCCTAGCATACAGTTAGTAGTATTGGAAAATCGAATGTGTTTAAGATGCATTTTTCTTAACCGATTGAAACAAAATTTTGACAGTGAACTATAAATATAACCACAAATAGAACTATAAATATAAGCACATGCCAAATGTGATATCTTTAAGTCCTAACGTTTTTGAGTTATCGATTTTCATGTTTCTGAAAGTACAGATGATCGATTCCTCTTTAGATTAGACTCAAAATTTGATAGTCAACTACACTATCGATGTTAAGTTTGCATATCGAATTTTATTTATTTACCTCTCTTCGTTTTGCAGGTATGTTGTTAATTTATATTCGAATGACCAGACAGATCGACTTCCTTTGAACGGATTTTGCTCCAAAACTGAAGAAAATCTGTTGATTTGGTGTAAAGATTATATACCAAATTTCATCTCCTTAGCATTTTAAGTTATGTTTTTCTCAGACAGACAGGCAGACGCAATGCAAAAAAGTGTTTTTCGAACACAGGGAGATCCAAAATGAGGAGATTCGTCAAAATCTGCAGTTCGAATTTTTTAACGATTGCAATACTTTCTCTATACATCTTATACAAGAAAGTAATTAGCACCTCATTATATTTCATGATTCCTGCCGGTTGATTTATCTGTTTGATATTATAATCAATTATGAATTATGGTGATTATCCATCCTCTGTAAGGAACTAGTCATGAATTCGAACTGAGGATTCGCTGTTCAATAGTTCAGGAATAGAAATGGTTACCACAGTAAATGTCAAATGAGAAAATGTTGGGAAGTCATAAATTGTTTTTGTTTACTGCGGAATCCTTTTCTCAAGGAATATACTTCTTTATACCCTTTTTTGAAAAATTTAAATGATCGCCAGCATTTAGATTTTCACGTTTACTATATTGCAAAAGATCACATTGCAAAACGTGAGAATAGTGTTTGAAACTTTTTCTCATATTAATGTTTCAATTTCACTTTTGTGTTCACTATGAAGTTCATGTTTCTAATTGTCAGATACCTTATAGTTCGCTGCTAGTAAACATGTTTTACGTAACAAATTAAAGAAGAAATCAACATTTTACTATGAATTCCTTTTTCGGAAAATTTTCTTGTCCCGGTTTTCAGCTATGTTTACTGTCATTAGTTTACATTTCGGCAAAAGAAAACTTTATGTGACATAGAATGAAATTTTGTCTTTGATACACGGACAAAAAAGTACTTCTTACAGAAAAATTGAATTCCTTTCACATTTTCTCAACAAAATCTGTCTCCATTTACGAAATAAAATATTGCCATTTAATGCCTCAACAAATGTTTTGAAAATCCAATTTTTGTGGTCAATTTATTAACAATATAATGTTGATCTATGAATATACTGAATATGTTTTACTGCCGTCTTTCATAATTGAACCCTTCGCATACAATGACGAGTCTGACTCGCGCAACGAATTAATGAACTTTTAACGTTAAATCAGTAACTAAGTGAAAGTATTAATAATTTAAATGCAAAATTCGTTTAATAAAAGCTTCACTATCTCAAATACCTTTATAATTATTTTAAGAATAAAAAAAGAATGTGTCTACTAATTAAAAAGTTAAGTAAATTTGTAGACCGAGGAGTTAATAATAAATTTTAAAAAGTTTGTATTTGTGAAACAAAAAAAAAAAATGTACAAAATTTTCTCTGTAAAAGAAAGATCAAACATGAATCATCGAAATTACCATCTTAAAAAACAATTGATTCGTTTTTGCATTCGATTTTAAAAAATGCCATTTAAAAGACAGAGGTTTTTCCTTTTCAAAATACATTTGAAAAGAATTTTTTTTCATCTGGATATCAATGTTGAAAAAGATCAAAGTATTCAGGAATGAAAATTGATTTTGGATCTTGTGTCCACTGATACAAAATACGATGGATATTGGATCGGCTTTTAGGATCATTTCTTGCCATGGCTATTCTGAGATTTTGAATACATGAACTCATTTTATCCAGCAGCGTTGTATTCTGAGGTTGGAAATATGGCCTGAATATCTAAAAAGAAAATTTTCTAGCCATTCACAAACATGATTTATTTGCAGAAAGAAGTCCAAATACGCTTACAAAACCCTTACCGAAGAAAAATGCTTTTTTCATTCCATTCGACTGCTATCTAGCTGATTATAATACGAAAAATTGACTCCTGTGAATATTTGAAACAAATAGTATCCGGAAAAACAAAACTGTGTCTTTATGCATGAGTAAAAAAACCTTCTAATGCGTCTATTAGTCCTTCTTTTCTGAAATCGACGTTGTAATGTGACAATCTCATTTAAGAAAACAATAAAAAATATTTGTAACAGATATGTATTACATAAATCTAACAATCTTTAATGTGATCCTTGTTACTTTCTAGTGTACGAAGTGCAGAGAAAATATTATAATGCAAACCAATTCAAACTCGTGATTTCGATGAATCTCCACATTTCAGACCTCCTTGACTCCGAAAAGCAACTTTTTTCGCATCTCTCCATCTAGCATTGCATCTGCTACAAGGAAATGTAAAAAGCGCTTTTAGATAAACGCAAGAAATTTGGTACTTTGGACACCAAATTTATGTAGTTCTATTCATCTATTCAAATTCATATGTTTTTATTCAGCAAAATCTACACATCTGTCTATCTGATGTTCGAATATAAGTTAACACGACAATGACAAAACAAAAAGAGCTACGCGGATAAAATTCGTGCAGAAATTTAACATCATTTCTATGGATAAATATTAAAATTTGAGCCAGATCCAACAAGGAATTGACCATTTATATATTTGTACCTTCAGAAGTGCAACATGTAAAATCAAAAACGTTATGACTTTCATGTTTCAAACTTGGTATGGGATTTTACGACTGCAGGTGTCATTCTGTGTCAAATATTTGTTTCAATCGGTTCGAGAAAATGCGTCTATTCGATTTTCGGATATTTATCTTCGTATGCCAGGCTTAATCGGCGAAAACCTCGCCATGGGTTACAAGATAGATTCAGTAAAAATGCTAAATTCATGCCAAAAGCTAGTATTTCGTAACTATTATATATATATCAATGCTATGTAAGGCGTTCTTTGTCTTATTCACGGCCCACAATTTTCGCGCGATGTGAGGGAGAGATAATATCTATTGATAACAGTATTCACAACATAATAAATTAAAATGTAGTTAACTTCGAAGGAAAAGATCAAATGCTGTCAACTATAGGTGCTTTCTTAATTTGATTATTATAGGAGATCATTCATTTCAAAAGTATCGCCTTGAAAAATGGAAAGGGTGCCTTTTCAATACTAAGACCAGCTTCAGCACAGCCTTCCCATTTAATAATTCTTGAATGAAATGCACATAAGATAAATTAATTACATTTAAGCTAACAATTCATTACACTAAGCAAGTGTATGAATAGTTGTTTATCTATTCATACACTTGTTTCATTCTTTATTTTGTAGTCCATTTTCATTAGTACTCTAAATTAATTTTATTCTTGAAAATATAATTTTTCCTCATCTAGAAAACTAACTAATCCATCCCGTATCTTTCAAAATGAGGGCCATTTGAATTGTTGTGTTTTTTCCCCGACTGTATTCGAGCATGAATGAACTCCTTCTAAAATACTTACCACGAATTAACTTATTACTGATATGAATTTTTACTTCTTGTGAGAATCTTGTTTTATATCAGCGGTCTTTACATCTCCCGTGAGCAAGCTTTTTCTGGCGGTGGCAAAATGGGTGGAGAAACAAGTGATTGCAATGACGTATCAAGAAGAAAGCAATTGACTGTCGTTTAAATTTTGTTATATCAATGACAAAAAGTGCAATTTTCTATATTATTCGTAATAAACATACAGTAAAAGTTTGTTCTGAAAATGCATTTTTTTAAAGTGAATATCCATTGCTACAGCAGTCCTTATCACATATGTGCCGAATTAGTAAAGAATTATTATAATGCGTTCGTCTGAAAGTTATAATTTCTAGTTAAAAATCAACTTAAAATTAATTTTTAAAGTTTAGATTCATTTATTATGTATCAAACTTCATTGTTTCACTGATTTTACTCCGGTCAACTTGGGCTAAAGGAAAAAAAAAATATTTAAAAGGATTTTAAAATGTATGACAATCACAACTGCAGAAATAAACAAAAGCATTTTGTTCCCGTCAGATCCTCCAGAGAGTCTTTTGAAAGAGCAGACATGGTGCCCTTCACTGTGTCTGCATTTTTAATATTTTTCTCGTCAGCCAAAAAACTTAATAGTTTCATTTTATAAAAATTTAAAAGTGCACTGCCATACGTTAGCCACTGAGCCAGAAACTCCAGAAACGAAACTCCATTTCAATCAAGAACAGTGGTATCTCGCATGCGATCGCTCTTGAAGGCTCTCAAGTGCTTCCCAGGAGTCTCTGAAACTACCACCTTCTCCATTAACATTGCTTTTCGGGTTTTTGTTTCTAAACCCTCCGACGACCGTCTTGTAGTACATTAAAGACTGTTACTGCGTCCATCATAACACGGCACCCGTAAGTGACCACACACTTGGCGATGGAGTATCATTGTTAGCCAAGGGCGAGAACAAAATGAGTTCCTAAGAAACACTCCCCATTTGTCATTTGGCGCTTTCTTTATTCGAGCGGAATGGTTTTATTTTCTCGCCTTGAGAAAGAAAGCAATAGCCAAGGAGGAATTCAGAAAGATAGCATCGGAGAAATATGTTAGACGCCTTAAAAGTGTCGACTAGGGAAAAACGTTTTCTTTAAAGGCTATAGGAGCCGAGACTTTAAAAGCTATTAAAGAAGACATACATTTTAAGGATAGCTTCTTTTACTTTACAGAATGTACACCTACATAAAATGCTATCTATGTCTTAAATATTTATTTTGAATTGAATTATATACATTGTTATTTTGCTTTTACTAAACAAATATTTATAAAACATTGTACCAGTATACAAGAAAGTATTTATGTCTAAAACTGAAATGAAGTGCATGCACAGATGTTCCGCACATCTATAGTTCATATCACCTTAATCTCACAATAAGCAGAAAGAAGCGCAATACATCATTTCTGAAAGGGTTTTTAAAGTATTATAAGTGAATAGAGTTTATTTTAAAACGCGTGTTATCAAGATAGGACCTTGTAGCGGAATGAAAGAGATGCGGTCTCGGGATCTCTGTTTCAAATCTGATTCAATTGCGAATCTGTAATTTGTTAGCATGGAATGAAGAGTGTCCAACGAGATGCCATCCAAAGGAATGAAACTCATTTGAAAATAGCCTCTAGAAGCCTTCAGTCTTGATTTAATTATGCTAAATTAAATCAGTAATTGATATTCCTTAAGATGAAGTTCTATCTATCTATACTTATATAAAGCTCAATGTGTGTGTGTGTGTGTGTGTGTGTGTGTGTGTGTGTGTGTGTGTGTGTGTGTGTGTGTGTGTGTGTGTGTGTGTGTGTGTGTGTGTGTGTGTGTGTGTTTTGGCGTTCTACAGGCCAGACCGTTTGACCTACAGCTACCAAATTTTGTACATGTATACCTTGGAGGTCGGGAATGTGCACCTGGGGTCCCTTTTTGAATTTTTAATTAGAATTTTAATTATTAATTAAAAACTAACTTTCCCGCCAAAAAGTCTTCTCATTTTCCCCACCGCCAAATGAGTAAGACTTCTGTTTTTTCCCCACGCTAATGAGGCTAGGCTGATCATTTTTCGACCGATTATTTCAAACGATTCTCCCTATTTTCTTAATGTTTGTTGCATTTAAAATTAAACTTTGTTATTTAATCGATCTTTCAAATTCATTCTGAAGTACTTTTGAATTAAAATAAAACAGAATAAAGGAAATTAAAAATTTCTAATCTGCATAGCGTTACCCCAACTGGCGTAGAAAAATTCACGCATTTGCGTTACAATAACTGGGGTTGAAAATTCAAGTATGCGCATTGTCTTCTGATTGTTGACAACTATTATCAATGGAAGCGGAATTGATTAAAATTGGTTGGTTAGGTTAGATAATAAAATAGTTAATAAAATTGTTAGGTTAGTTGTATGCTTTTGTAATTAAATTGTATTTATGTTAGTTATATATTTTTTGTATATGCTTATAGTTTTAAGTACATCGTTTTTTAAGTAATTTTTTAAACCGGTTTTCGACCGATTCTTTTAAACGATTCATTTTATTTTCTTAGTGTTTGATGCATTTAAAATTAAACATTGTTCATTAATCGATCTACTCATGATGAATCTGAGAAAATTTTGTTGACAAATTCTTGAGATATTACATAAATTAAGAAAGATATTCTTTAGTCCCCATATAGTTTAAGCGCTCAGTGACTCTGTTTTCAGTAATCTTTTTATAGAAAATGCTCTGTTTCAGTAAAAAAATATTCTATTTTTAAGCAATACGAGGGAAATTTTAGGTTGTGATTCTGAATCATCATCAGATGGCATTGACACCATTTGGTATTTGGTGACATGCAAATGCCTTCACTTCAAAATTAATCTCTGTAGTAAAAAAGGTGTTTCATCTCCGCTGTCAGATTTACCACGTACTGCATCAGCAATAAATTTTGATGCAGAATAGAAAATATGGTTCGAATTCCTTTTCAAGTATTTAGAAAATTGTGGATTTGAAAAATTTATTTATTAAAAAATGCAAAAATATATACATAAAAGAGGGAAAGTGTTACATTTCCTCTATGGATCTTTTTAAAGAATCTCTATAAATGAGATATGAAATGAGCTATGAAATAAAGCTATGAAATGAGATAAAGTGGCTAGCGAGGAAGATAAATGGCTACGAAATACTGATGGATCGTACGTTCATCTAATATCAATCCTTATTTTTGAAATAGTTTATTAAAACAAGTGTTGACAAGTTTATTAAATAAATATGGAATAGGACGAGTTGTGCGTGAAGATGCGCTCATTGACTCAATAGTGTACATCTACATTAAAGATATTTTCATGAGTCCTCATAGTGTTGCTTAGCACCGAGGTAGGTTTGAGTGGATCTGTTCAAAGAAATTATATCCTATGACTTCCTGAAGATTTTGCAGATCTTTCTATCTCTTGCGTCTTTCAAATTTTGTGCATATAAGCCTGAACTGATTTTATCTTTTATTTATTTTTAGCTTCGCATTATTCTTTCATTTACTAAATGTGGTTATTATTCAGTTTTTTGCATTTACTAAGTGACACGTGAAAGGAATGTTGTTGAAATCTCATTTCAGTCGAATGCATAGAGCTCATTCCACAACCTGTTAACTAAAGCATCATTTTAACATTACTATGTCTTAGCAATAAATGTTTGAAAATAAACGAACAAAAATAATGATTTAAATTTTTTAAAAAATCGGTAAGCTATCTAACTATATAAAATGGATTCTTCCCAAATGAAATTTACGCACCCCAAACATTCACGTGCACTCTCATTTGGGCACAATAACTAATTAACATTTCAATGATCAATAATATACTTTTATTCACGTCCGAAAAATATGGACCGAAGAAAGTAAAACGATTAGAATTTCAGTTACGCTGGGATGGCAATTCTTTTTACATATAACAGTGAGCATATTATATTAATTACATTTGGAACACTTTTCATTTCAGGTTTTTCTTGTCATTCATAATTTAACTTTTTTATGTGTCATCTTACAGAAGTAGCATTCCGATCATTTGGAAAAATTAGCGATGTAATTATTATAGTTATTAAAAGATCTGTTTTATTAATAATAGTTAATTTTCCGGGGGTTTTTTTTACATTATACAACAGCTCTAATAAATCTCTGTTACTCTTTTCCCACACACCGGAGAATGTATTAACGTAAAATTCAGTCAAGTCTATAGGATTCGATAGAGTCTCGATAATCCAAAAGTTATCTAGTCCAGTATAAATCGGATGAGAGAGAGTCTACCATGATGATTATATTTTTAATGAATTAGAAAATAGTTCGCATTTTTTCTTCAACATCTTAGGTTAATATTATCAAACGAAAATATTTTTGCCCTACTTTAAAATCCATAATTCCCTTCTTTATAATAAGAATTTTATTTCCTTACAGTTTCCTTCAAATTTTAAAATGCAGATGATTACCTTTCATTCACTATTGCAATTTCAATGTCAAATTGTAGAGTCGGTTCTTTGCAATATAGTCAAATAAAAAAAAAGTTGTGAATTTACATTTCAAAAATATTTAATTCTTAAAATGTGCTAATAATTTTGTTTCAAATCTAATTGAAGTATCTTTCAATACGTATTTTTTTGGAATGATTATAATAAATTAGAATCGATGGCTTGGTAATATAAAAATTCAAATTACGAAACAAATTATATTTTTAACATGTATTTTCATATTGTCATTTTTTTTTTCAGCTGACTTTGTGATTTGCTATGGGCAGAATGCAACGGTTAACGTAGCCAGACTTACAAATTATCATTTTACGATATTTCAGTCTAGAGATTCGAATTTCTTTGTTGCTTTGTCTTAAGTCTTTGGAGGATAATATTCTGCATTATTTTTTTTTAATTTTTCAGTTTTACATACCGTAATATATTTAGTTTTAGCCATAACATACTTGCTAAAAGAGAGCCAAGCAACCATCGTTCTTGGGAGCATTTAAATTGTTTTTTCAGCACTATATCTTAAAGGAATTTACGGGAGATTACTGACGATAAAAATAATCCTTTTAGAATATAAGCTCAATAAATGAATTGCACAAAGGAGAAACATCCGTTAACAAGTGAAAAAAATAGCAATGACTATTATATATATTTCGAATACAATTAGTGTCTATGGATAGAAATGAAGCGATTATATCCTGTTATAAAGGACAAATTAACTAGGCACTAGGATCAGACTTCATTTACCTTTCCAAGACAGAGAAGAATGGGACAATCGATTTTTAGCTAACGGTCGTTTGAATTCTATGCAGCTAATCATCATCATCAAATTTGATCTGCCAAAAAAGGGAAATAAATAAAATCCCTCTTTTATAAATCAAACCCTTAAATAGAGGGTACTCGATGGTAACTATAGATCACATTTTACGAGACTCTTAACCGTAACCCAACGCCCTCATCGGCCATCCGTCAACGCCCCTCTCCCCTTCAGCTCCGCACTTCGGACTATTAAAAGAAACTTACATCTTTTAGAAGCTGTAAACTATGGCGGAGTCTGTGCGCTACCGTGAAAAGGGTTTAACAGGATTACCTGAAAGTTGTTTATAGCCACGTATATCTAGAGTCCCGTCAACTTGCCCAACTTTCCTCCAGTAATTGCTTTCGCCCTCCAAAGAGTTTATTTCATTTTCTTTTCCTTCCCAATTTTACTTTCCGCGCTCTTCTCCCTACATGCGAGATGAGATTTCGGTTTGGGTCGAAAAATTGTTATTTTCGGACGAAAATCAGTGTGCGACATTCTCTTCGCTTTCATTTGCGAGAAGGCGTTTCTGATTATTTTTAATTTGTGTCATAGTTAGCGGAAGTTTCTTGCGGCGAGAATTGCTCAAGTAATTTTAGCTCTTGTTTAACCGGTTTTCTTTAGAAAATACACCTGCGTCATTGGAGTAATGTGGAAGAATGCATAAAAATATCCAAGAGATATCAACGGAGTATGACATCTGGTGTCTACTAACTTTGCATAGTTTTAAATGAAAGTATATATTGCAAAATTGAAATTGTATTATCATATATAAACAACCCAAGAAACAGACCCAGACTGATCATCCATTGGATCTGCACACACGCATTCACAAAATGCCCGCCGGAGTGGTCTTCCTAAACTTTCTCACCGACTCTTTAGTAAAAGTGTTACCCCCTTCCTCCCACATAATATTGCGGATGCTGGGCAAAGTCATGACCGCCACGTACCTGAGATTTTTATTTTCATAGTCCCGTGCAGGATGGTTGCTTTCAGCATAGTATAATAAAGAAAACCACCTCATACCAATGGCAAACAATAATTACGAAACATCTATCCTTTGCGATGAATCACTGGTTTGTGGATAATGAAGATTGAATATGCATTTTGAGTGCCTTTTTTTTTGTACAAATATGTTTCATTTTAGCCTCCATCTCAGAATGCAGAGAAATATTGTAGCCACGAGACCCCATGCTAAATTTCATTTATTTAAATCACTGCATTTGCGAAAAGACAAAGCGACAGGCGGTTTATTCGATTTGATTCAAAAATTTCCTGCGGTTTCGATGGTACCAGATATCTTGCTTTTTCCACCCTTGTAGTTATCGTGTTCACTTTTATTCAGTCTTACAAAAGACCTCTGAATAAATTTTTTAAAATTTGGTTTAAGACTTTATACCAAATTTCATCCGTCTAGTTGAAAGCGTTTTTGACTCACCTTTGTCATAGACAGACTGCAAAAGAGGTAAACATTTTCCAAGAATGTGCCTTTTGGGCTCACGGAAGTCTAAAATATGGAAGATCCCTTTCAACTTCTTCACGTTTTGGAGTGAATCGATAATATCTGGCGAGCTCATTTGTAAGGCTTCTTATGAGAGGATTTCGTTCAGAATTTGATAGAAATCGACAGATTTTGTCGCAAGTTTGTCTACCGATTTCCTCATTCAAAACGTTTCTTCATTTGCTGTCTAACGTCGCCCGAAAATTTGTTTTTCGGATTCAGGGAGCTCTGCAATGTGCATCAAAATGAGAGAGCGAATTTTTTTTTTTTGATGAGGGTGAATCGATGTGAGTAGTGGACTGTACTTTCTCTTAACTTCTTCATTTACAGCTACATGCATTCCTTTTGCAGTGAGTAGTTCATATAATACATGGTTGATTGCGGTTGGCTTTGTTAAGCCTTACAAACTGAAGTTGTTTACAGCTTCTGCGGTGGCTGGGGAGCCGATGCGGGTCAACGTTCGACCGGACTTATGTATTTGGTTTTATGTATTTGAAAACGTTTTATACTTTACTCGACCGGAAGGGCGGGTAAAGGGGTTGCCGTAATTTTAAGATTGCCAAGTTTGGCGTTAAGCTATATGCGCGTCTTTTTGTATACTGTACATACCAAAAATCAAAAATGAATGTGATTTTTGTGTCTGCAAGACCGAATGTTTAAAAAAGATTTACCAGATTTTTTTGAAATTTTAATTTTTTGGCATTTTTTCTTTCTCTATGATCTGTATGAGAAAGTAAAAAAGATAAATGAAGATAAAAAATTACAATGGTGTCTCCTTCACGGTTATGTAAATGAAGATGGAAAATTGCTTTATTTATTTTATTTAATTTGTTACCTTAAAGTAAAACGATATATTCAAATAAGACAGTATACTTTTTCATATAAAAATAGCTAAATTAAATGTGTTTAGCAATATTCAAATTTATTTCTCAAGGAGTAATCCAAGGAATGGATGATAAGACAGACTTCATTCGTATCATTGTTTGCTGCTTTGAGGTAGTTGAATATTATTTGAATTTTGTGGAAGTTGTTGCATGTTTGGTGAAATCCAACGCCGTTTGATTTTAAAATTGTATTCTAATATTTCCAACATATTTACAGATTCCTTGAGAAACACTTACAGTTCCAATGAATGCTGCTTAAAGTCGTAAGAGTACAGTTGCAAAGTGTACAAAAAGAGTTTACGTTGCGTATTACAAAGTGCGATAGTTAAAATAAGAAGAATTTCGAAAACATCAAACGATAATCTCGACATTCTTTCTTGCGCGGGATTAATTGATTGAAAGCAGGAAATGAAATAGCATAACGATTAACAGCGCCATCTGACGAAGAGGTCGTTTTATAGAAACGCCGATCAATTCGATTATCCGTTGACATCCTCTTATATAAGTCATGCCCCGGATTAGTTACGATTTTCGCAACTGATTCAGATTTCATAAACCCTACTTGATTGGTTACAATTATGTAAAATGGCGCATAATAACATGTTTCTTCGTTTACCAAATTCCTTCTACTAATTTCTTCGTTTTCTAATTTCAAGATTATGTATATTTGAAAATATATACATGAATTGCTTGGCGAGAAGCAGCCAGTCTCAATAGTATAAACATTGTAGGCTGAAGGGTGCTGTAAATGTATACGACATTGTGCAATGATATATTTCGAAATACTTTAAATTTTGAATTTCATTAACAAATGAAGTAAATGCTGATGAATAGTAAAAAAGTAATAAAAGTCCACATGAAGGAATATTATTTCAATACTTGGAAAAATTTATGGGACAACTTACATTTATCCTTTAGTTTTTATATTAAAATTTCAGGCCGAAGAAAACTTTTAAATTCCAAGTTCTAAATTTCTGGAACTATATTTTCGATTTCATTTCCTCATTCATTAATTGTTCTGCCAAATCAATGTGCTTTTTGTAACTGCACCTGCGTAGCTGAAGAAATCGGTGCCTCATTAAAATGTAATATACGGAGAAACTATTTTCCTCTATTAAACTATTTTTCCTATAGTTTCACTTGAAGATGGAAAATTCTAAAATGACTTTTTTAAAGATTTGGTGGTTTAAATTTTTCGTATAAAAATGAATTATCGATAATAGATATAAACTGAAAAAAAAACAAAAAAACTGAGAATTCTGCGGTTTTAAAGTCATTATGCACGAAGCCACCTCTGGCGACAATGCTTAGCCCGGGATAGAGATAATTACAATTCAAAATGAGAACATCAGCTTATTAGTAATGCCGCCCATTTCATTTCAATCATATTACCTGGCTTTTAATATTTGCATAATTGGTAAAATCACCTAGTGGAGTGACCAATATCTGTAGCTATTTCAAATAAGCGTTTCATAAAACAAAATAATTTTCTTCTATTGTCAGTAAGAGCTTATATTGGTGAAACTTACTACAGAATAAAACCTCCGAAAATTACAACTTTATGCTAATTTAAATAGCCTTGAAATTCTATTATTGCTAATGCAATTAATCCTCCCATTTGAATTGAGCGTAGCTACGAAGATCACGAAGAGCAGTAGAAAATGTATTCATCATTTAATGTGATATCTCTACATTTCTGACAAGATTTTATCATTATGTATACCCCGACCTACCCAGAGACAAAACTCACTCTATTTCAAAAAGTATTTGAACCCATGCGCAAATGCGTCGGAATAGTTATTGAAAAAGTCTACAGTTAAATCGTCAAACATAATGTAGTTTATTTGTAAAGTAATTGGCGTTTCGAAATGACAGAAAAATAAATATGTCTATTAAGTTGGTATTAATGTTGAAATTTTACAAAAAATATATTTTAAAGCACCCATATTTTTCATTACAATGAATGAATGTAATGTTTACAAAATGCTTTTTCATGAATTCAAGAATTTTAAATATATAAAAGTTTCAATAAATGAGACTTGAAATGTTGGATTTCAAATTTTTTTTTCCCAGATGGAAGAAAGATCAGAGTTCCACTCCAATATTTAACAACATAGCTGGAATGGAAATGGTTTTATTCATATTTAGATCATTAATACTAGTATAAAATAATTATATTTAATTTTTTTTTAAATATCTCCAAAAGAACTCTCTCAGTCGATTTTTACTAAACGTAGAATTTATTCACTTGTTTTAATGAATGGTTATGTATAAATCCATAGAACACTATATTACATTATATGTAGATTTTTGCTTTCAATTATTCCAACTCTAAAACGAATAGACATTCCAAATACATAAGTATATCAATCTAATATATAGATTGGTAAATATTGGTATATTCTCTCTCCCTATACTTACAAATTATACAAACGATTCAGAAAAGAGAAATGCGAAATACTTCCACATGAAAAAGACTTCCAATATCTTGAAACCAAACCTCGAAAAACAAGGTTATATTGCAAAAACTTTAGTTTACTAGAATTAATTGTCTTTAATATATTTGCCACATTAAATCACAAATCCACTGTACGTTTGAATTGGCAATATCTGAAGGCTGGCTCCAAACTATTCATGAAAGATAAAAATAAAAAAAATATGTTTACCCGGGAAGTCTAAAAAGCCATTGTCTTCTTCCGTATAAAATCTCATTACCTAAAATAAAAGACGTTGAAGCGCATGTTGTGCTTTGTTTAAGATCCTCTCTTTGTAAATAAATTGAAGAAAATGGGCGTAAATTTTTTAAAAGGGAAGATGTGGCGTTCAGTATTGGATTTTCAATACTTGGGTGGTGCGAACTTTTTCTTTTATTTTCAAAGGAAGTCTCGCCTAAAAGCAGAGTTAAAGAAAGCGGAAGCAACCTTTTGCAGCGCTAGTCGTGAGCGAAATTTTTCAGCACGAAAATTTGGTGGACTCAAAAATGCGTCAGTTTTCACTTTTCTCTAAGTCAAATCCATCAAAATTTCGAAAGAAAAATTGTAATTGATGACTTGAAATGTGTGAGATTTCTTCATAAATCCAACTACTGCCTTCTTCTAACAAAGTGATATAAAAATAAAAGAGATGCTGTCATGCAGAATCTTGCTAGTTCAAAGGAATGCAATGGAGATTGGTTTAGTTATATTGACGGACCGCGCAATTTTCAACCAGGGTCAGATGATGAAGACGATATCTGAGATGGCACTCCCTACCTACACTTCTGTGCAACATAAGCAGGAGAACATTGGCCACGACGAATTTAACACACACCAGACCCGCTTACAAGGCGGTTCTTTGATGAAATAGGATCCCGAAGCTGATATCTTACCACCAGGCTGCAACGCAAAAGAGATAAACAAAGTCAGAGTCACATGACAAGCATAAATATGCGCTTCAGTTATTATAATTGCACATTGCCTTACTCCATGCTATGACGTCTTTTTTCCCATCTGAAAAGTATGCAGTGGTAATAACAAAGGAATAAAATTCTTAGAGTACAATAGATATGATGAGCATTCTTGTTCCGCTTCATCGAAGACAAAAGGAATCTGTATTGAATTTTTAATGTCCTGTTCTTATTCTTTCTATATTTTCAATAATTATTCACATGTTAAATTTTGTATAGATATTATTTTTATTGCTTTTGGTTATCAAATTATAGAGAACAATAATAAAAATACTGATTCTTGCTATATGTATTTATTTCTCGTAAAAATTGCTTTGTTTGCAAATTGAATAAATGAGATATAAAAAAAGAACGACTTTTCAATAGTTAACTTAAAAATTACTTGCACTTTACAAAAAATATTTTAGGGTAGTTAAAAAAGGAAAAAAGGAATAATTATGTGATTTCGAAACTGATCTCATTCAGAGATTTGAATTATATTTTTTTGAAGTGAAAGAAGATAAATATTTCAGATTTACAATGGGAATCAAAAGCATACAACTGATATTCAGAGCAAATTGAAAAGGCGTATTTGACACACGAACATGAATCGACTCCGCGATGAGGCTTCATAGGCGTAAATAATAAAAAAAAAGAATTTAAATATCTTCATCAAATATCTTTATATCCCCTCTTTTGGTAAAAAATATGTGTCCGTCTAGACGATATGTTATTACTAACACATCTCAGATATGATTGTCACATATTAATTAGTATAAGTTGCAGTAAAAATATACTACGCCTTATCAGAGTGGTTAACTCTGATAAGGCGAACTAGAATAATCAGAATAATAACTAGAATAATCAGATCACAGCTCATTAGCCTTTACTACAATCTAGCATAAAAAAATATAAATAAAATATGAAGTTTCTGATCATATAACTGCAGAATGTTCAGGAACAGTCAAATTGAAACTAATTATTAAAACCAGATTGAAACCAATGATAATCTATTATCAAAAGAAGGCAGTGTCAAATATAGAATAAAAAGTGCTGAATAGAAGAACAGGAATAACTCAGTAGTATCTATATGCGCTCACGTAAGCATTTTCAAGGCCTAAATGGGCGGTTTACATAGTCAGGGCTTTCCAGATCTTACATAGTAAAAACTAATTGTTATTCATGCTCCTGC
Source organism: Argiope bruennichi (assembly GCF_947563725.1). NCBI lineage: Eukaryota > Metazoa > Arthropoda > Arachnida > Araneae > Araneidae > Argiope > Argiope bruennichi. Next base: position 144,150,343 of record NC_079153.1, on the reverse strand, counting down.
TCATTATTCGTATACATTATAGCCAAGATCTCTGAAAATGTTGTTCACTAAATCAACATAGCTTTCTTTTTTATGATAGCGCAAAAAGCTTTTAATTTTTTTTTCCTCTCACAATTTTAGAATTAATGAGATCAGGATCATTTATGACTAACTGATCACAAAAATTTCAGCTGTAAGATTTTCTGTTGTTATCCAGGTACATCTTTTGTCCTGCACGGGCAAATCGAGGGCTGTCCTGATCAAAATGTTTTCTAAACTGTTTCAATAGTTCACGCTTTTTATACTTTCTAATCAATACCGTTTGACCTGATACAGTGATATTGGGGATATCTGGGACGATTTCAAATTCCAATAGAATGTGAATTTGTTCGCAAATGAGACCCGATTCTGTCTCACAACAAGACTAGGTGATTAAAACAAAGACAGATTAGTTAACCATGTGGGTGAGTAAAATCCTAATCGCTTACTAGTTAGTTGTACCAGTCTACAAGCAGAAGTAAGTTTTCCATCATCTATACGGGAAAAGGTACTGAATTTATACAACCCCACGAAAGCTCAAAGAAATGCAGATTGATTGTTAAAATGACATGAAAAATAAATCCTTTCAGACTGAAAAGATGGTGAATGGTATGCGATCTGGAAACGTGATATTTCAGGCAAACAAATTTTTTTAAATTAATTTAGTATTCAAAACTTTTCCCCTTGAATATTAGATTTTGAACTTGAAGTCATTAATGTAACAAATAATTGGATATGACTACTTTACGTATAAATAATAATGTTCAAATTTGTGTGTTTTTTTGTTTAGCGTTTTTAAAACAATTTAAGAACTACACTGGTGTGCAAAACTAAAGCAACAGGTGTTTTTTTTTTTGGCCATAACTCCACGAGAAGTCATCTGAGAGACATGAAATTCAGAAATGAGAGACAGAATTTTGTACTTAAATGATGGCGAAAGCATAATTCCGTCAAAATGAATACAATGTATGGAATACAATGTATACAGTATGGAATCAAACAAAAAAAGGCTTTATTGAATTCATAGTACCGCTACACATGATTGCCTGTCCAAGAGGAAGAATAAAAAGAAGATGTTCCTTAGTATGGGACATGCCCTCTCCTTACTGGAATGGTTGCTTCGCACCGTCTCTCCATACTCAGTACCAGATTTTCCAGCAGTTCTTGATGTAAGAGTGTCCATTCCTCAATCAGCATCTGTTTCAGTTGTTGGGTGTTCAGTGGGGGATGCAATCGTGCCTCAAGACGTCTCCCTAATGCATCCCACACATGTTCTATGGGATTTAAATCAGGAGAGAATGCTGGCCAATCCATTCGAGTGATATCTTCACTTTACAGGAGCTTTTGAACATCAGCAGTCAGGTGTGACATTGCATTGTCATCCATAAAAATGAAGTCTGTTCCTGTAACACCTCGGAACAGATGCACATGGGGAAAGATCACCTCCTTACAATAGCGATCTCCAGTTACAGAACCTCTGTCGAAAACGTGCAGTTCAGTCTACCCGTTCAGCATAATGCCTCCCCGACGACAACCCCAGAACCACCCATCGGTCTCTTTCCATGCTGTTACTGGAATGAAATCGTGTCTCGACCGTTTTCTAAATCAATTGGCTCTGAAACGACTCTCAACCGTAAAGAGGACACAACTCCATTGATGAGATGTCCAGGTTTTGTACTCCTTACACCATTCTAAACGATGCCACCGATGGCCAGATTTCAAAGGGATGCAGCGTTCAGGACGGTGGGCGAATAGGCCACCTTTGTAAAGGCGTCTGGCCACAGTAAACCGCGACATTTGTCGCCCACTTGCTGTGCACAGTTGCTGAGCAGTGGCACTTTCTGACTGATATCGGACTAATTTCGCCTGCAGGAAGATGCATCGGTCATCTACTGTAGTTGTTTTCCTAGGGCGGCCACTATTAACCTTTCTAACAACTGTGCCTTTGGTTTAGAAGGCTTTCCAAGCGCGCGAAACGACACTTTAGTTGATTCCGAAATCTTCAGTAACACTGGTCAAAACTGCGCCCCAGCCATATTTCACGATAAAACTCACTTGCACTTGCAGCGAATGTCTTTAATTGCGGCTCCGTCCTTTCTTTATTTATAGTTTTGAGCTGCGCCCCCCGATAGTACGCGTTTTGCATACACTCACGTCGCGTATGATGTTTTGTTCCTGACATTTGCATACGCATCACCTTTCTACTGAATTGCTGTTCATAACCCCTTTTCTGCAATTTCATGGCTACCTGCTTAAAATTTACTTTGTTGCTTAAGTTTTGCACACCAGTGTATATAATTTTTACATATGTTGGCAAATTAAAAAAAAAATATTTAAAAGATAATAATGTATTTTGATAGTAAAACATATAATTTGTATAACTTCTTAATATGAAGAGAATGTTGCATAAAAATTGTATAAATGGATCTTTGACAATCCCACTTTGAACTTTCGAAAATGCAAGTGAAAACAATAAAATGGGCTAACATTTAATTTGAATCTCGGCTTTCTTTTCAGACTTCAAAAGCGATTTCCTATCATTTCGATGGGACAATTAGTAACTTGAGAAAGTTATGTCAAAATCTATCAGAAAAAAGCGAAGCTTTCTTCTTTTTTTTAAAAAAAATTTTGCATTGAAAATTTTGTTATGTGTTTGTTTCTTCTTTTCAAAATTTCTTTTATTATCATCAGTATACTTTTTGAAAAAAAAATGATCCCTTTGAAATATATAACTTGTGACGCCTATTCTAATCTAATTTTACAAATATGATTGTTAAATTTCACATTCAATTTTATTTCAGATCCAGAACTGGGTTTCGAAAAAATCAACAAACACTTTTTTTTTAACATTCTAAATATTTATTTTAATGTTGCTATGAAAGAGTTCCTCTGAATAATTTATAAGAAATTTAACTTAACAGCGGAAGTTTAAAAAAAGTATTTATTTTTTTAGTCTAGCCAGAATTTAATTTTTCCGAGGAAGTATTTGTTTTCCTCCGTCAAATTGTTTGGCATCTTTTATAATCTCTAAGATGTTTTTTAAGCATTGTGATGTGAAATGATAAAACATTATTTATCCATCAAATTTCGGTCTTGACATTTTTTAAAATGGTACTCTTTTGTAATGTAACAAAATAAAAATTCGAATTTTTTTTCAATAAAAGGCGCACCTTATAATAAATTGCGGAGGTTTTGAGAACATTTTATTTATAAGCAACTTTGTGCGAATTGATAAAGGATTTCATAATGTGAAGGCTGGGAATGACATTTGCAATGACACAATCTTTCACAATTATCACATATTCATCTTGTCTTGCCGAATAAAATACCGGACAACTAATTCTGTGAAATTTGTTTTTTTGTTGATGTTTCGAATGCGTCAGTGAAGAAACACTTCAAAACTTACAAACATTATGAAGGCTATTTGGCCATCGCATTTTGTTCGAAAGAATGTTCAGTGGAAACATATATTTATCTTAACCAAAGAAACATCACAAAATCTACTGTATTACTGAGATAATTTTAAAAAATCCAAATAAGCATCACCCATTTTATTCAGGTCCAAAAATTGTATAATAGTGAGATGGCTTTAAATGGGTCAATTTTGGAATTAGAGCAGGAAAATGAACCTTAATAGAAAAAGAGGGCGAGTTCCCCATCACTCATTCCTATAGCTTTTAATTAAAATTTTGTTTCCAAGAGAGCGTGTATTCTGTATTTAACTGGAATAAACACTTTACTGACAGAAGAACGCAATACTGAGCCTCTGGAAGCAAAACATTACAAGCTGCAAAACTGAATTCGCGCAAATTGCCGTAGTTGATAAAATAAAGTTTATCTCACATATGTGTAAGAAAGTTTATATAAATCTGCAAAGCGTGTTGTAATTGTAAATAATAAATTTTAATTCTTACTTAAATTTAAATATATTAATTAATTTAATGCTAGTTTTTTTTCTTTCTTTTTTCATGTCCGGACAATAAATATTTGTAAAATGGAAGCATTTCAGCATAGCATTAGAATTTTTACAAATTTCGGTTAACTGACATTAAATCGATACATATATTGCAGAAATGTAGCTGTTAAACAAAAATAAGATTTGAGAATTTGTTAATTATAATTTTAACTTTAAAATGCAGGCACTTCAACATTAGTGCCTTTGTTAAGAAAAAAGGAAGCATTCCATTCTTACCTCTTTGATGTCTTTCCCCTCCTCTGCTTCACCTCTTAATTGCACTTCTATGGATAAATCTGAAAATGAAACAAATGATTACTAAATGTTGCTTGCTTTGTGAGTACTGAAACACAAATTTAAATAATGAGTGTGTAATCAAATGATTATTTGAAAAACAAGAAATTAAATAGATACACACAGCAAAGTGTATGCAATTTAAAAGGCACAAGAGAGTCCCTTGCTATTAATACAACTGATCTGATTGTAAATAAAATGCATTTTTGATATATAAAACAAGACTAGAATAAGAAAATTGTGACAATTACATGATGAGAAGCGAGCTCATCATTTTTTTAAATAGAATTAGTTTGTTACCCAATAAAATAGCGATTAGAATTCCTTAGAATAGTTATAGAATATTTTAAAATTAATTAGTAGTTAGATTGTTTGGAAATTAAAACTTTGAATCTCTGAAATGTTAATGAAAATCGGGGAAAAAAGGCATTAATCGGACATAAATTATCCTTTTAATCAATGTATTTAAATGATGGTCCTTTTTCTCTGTAAGAAATACATTGTTCAAGTCGAAGGACGAGAAAGCAAAACGCAGTACTCAAATCACTGCTCCTTTTTTTTCTTAGCATGTGATTATGACTTCAGATATGACAGCATTTATGGTCAGAAAGGCGTATATTTCTGGTTTCGCGAAATCAACAGGAGGCACGTCAATAAAAGCGTAGTTCATATTCTCGTCGCTTTTCCGACATCTCTGTCCGAATTTTTTTTCTCTGCTAAAAGTATCATTTCTACAACATATTCAATTTCTTTCACTACATGATTAATTACTGCTATGTTAAGTTTAACAGCACATCACATCTCCGTTTCTAAAATATCATTAAATTCCTATCTGGTTAGTCTAAATGCGGATGTACATTATCACAAAAGTAGAAAATTATTGCACATCAATCAATTTCAAAAAGATACACAAATGTCGAAAAAAAATCTCATTATATATAAAACTGACAATAATGGGAAAAATAAAAATGGGCATAACTTTCAGTATACCAATACAGAATGAATAACTTGGATATGTTCAATGTGAATGAGAACTTGGAGTATTACATAATCTCATTCACAAAATAAACTGAGAAATGTTGCATTATGTAATGCATTCAAAGGCTAGGGAGAAAGAATTGCATGAAATCGAGACACTAAGGAAGGATTAAGGATTCACTATTCACTATTTTAGCAAAATTTTAAAAAATGCAATACAAATCGATGTGTTGTGATTTATGGCACTTTACAAGCCCGCTGACAGCTATCTATCAGCGATTTAAACCGAGTGAGCTTCTCTTGTTTTTTCAGTAGCGCCAACTAGGATCAAGAGTACGACTTAGCTACTTCATACGTCACACGCGCTTGCACATCCCTTTTTCACAGGGGGGGGGGAATACATTCAGACACCTCACAGATAGAACACAAAAGAAAAACCATGCCCAAACTGGGGACGCGCAGATCTCGGGGAAGACGCGTTACACCTATGCCAGGACGCTGGCCATACAAATTCATATAATAAAAAAAGACATATACTTAAAAAATATATTATGAAAATTCAATACATTTATTTTATTTGTTCTTTAAAAGAATTCTTGAACCGTAACACTGAACAGGGGTTCAATGTCTCTTTTTAATATGAATATGAATACAGTTATATATATATATATATATATATATATATATATATATATATATATATATATTACTATATAATATGAATATGAATACAGTTTAACAACTTCACAAACAAGATTTTCGAGAAAATATTCAAAACACGAATGCAAAAAATGCAATTTTAGGTTCATGTTACAACTTAATTCTTCAAAGATTTGCAGTATTATTTTCCGCTCTCATATTATAGTTTAGGGATCTGCACATCTGAAATGATATTTGAAACTAATCCATAATAGTTTCCAGGATAATTTAATATTTTCCTTAATTTTTTCAATCCTTCATTAACTGTTGTTTTTCTGTGTCAATGCATGCACCTTTTTTTTTAATTATTAATTTACGTTCCGATAAACAGGGAAAAAAGAAAATTAAATGCCGAAAGCAGCATTTTCCCCTAAAGCTTTTACAATTTGTTTCATCAATCAGAATGTGCAAATGGGGCAAGAGGGCTTATTTTGTATTCGCGAATGGCTGCAGATCCATATCCTTTGATGTTGGATTTAAAGTTTTACGTAGAGATTATTCTTTCATTACATTGTATTGATTTGTAGATATTTAATGACACTCACATAGAAAACAAGGCATTTTTGTAGAGCAATCTAATCTAATGACACTGGTAAAGTGTCATCCCCCCCCAAAAAAAATTGGCCGATAAATATTTTGATGTCCTTTCTTGATGAAAGAAAGGGATCAGAATTTTATAAGATTCTTTTAAAATTAAAAAAATGAGCGACAAGAATTGAAGCAAGAACGTTACTATCATGCAATAAGGCACATTTTACACTTCTTCATAAAAATCAATAAATATCATCAATGGAGGAAGAGAAAGAAATTCAGACAAGACTAGGACTATCTCTAGAGTATATAGTGATTTGCCTCTAGAAAAAGATACCGTAAACTCTTTTTTCTGTTTTTTATACGAAGAAATTCCGATATAAAGAAGCTTTTAAACCCTCATCAATGTTCTTTCTTGGCATATTTAAATCGTGAATTAAATTATTGAATTTACTCAAATGTTAATTTTTGTTCTTTAATACTCTGTGTCTCTTCCAGAGAAGCAATACAGCTTCCTATTCATCCTTGGCATTTGGTTTAGACACTCATTTTATATTCTGATAGCAACTTGTTTTATTCAATATGCACTCATTTTATTAAATAACCCTTCCTGTCTCTTGATTTGTAAAAAAACCTGCATGTCATTTTTACGACCATTCCTCTTAATGATGTAATACAAGACATCTGACATTTTGCAAATGCCGGATGCCTGTTGACTTGTGCAATTTGTGCAAAATGTCCATTAAATTAGGCGCACGGAAATAAATGTATTAATAGTGGCGCATAAGTATAAATAGAAACAATATTTATATTTAATATGCATGAGAAAAAGGTAAAAAAAAATATCCAGCTATTTTTGGATGTTTTTTTTTTCATGCATGTGCAATGGAAAATTATATATTCACTAGACAAATTTATGACATGATTTGCAATTTTCGTTCTCGACATTATATCTATAAAAACACATCCATGTCTTGTTTGTGCTGCTAAGTTATTTTCTCATCCAAATTGATATGCAGTGATTTATCATGTGACACTTTGAGAAATCAGTCCCCTCAGGGGCTCACCTACTATAGGTGAGTACGGGTGTCCCAATCCCGAGGTTCCCAGGGATCTTTACTCCCTTTATGTTTACTCTCCACTACGCCTTCTGCTGTCTCCTTTTTTTTTCTTTCCCTCGTGGGTAGGCGAGGGAGCTCTCCATGAGAAGCTGTCACCGCTCTGTTTGCTTCCTGCTTCTCATGGACAGCATATACCCCCACGTGTTTGCCGTGCGTGGCGACCCATTAGACGGGTGGTACATTTCGGTCTCCGGTATCAATCGGCCGGTATCCCAGGCATTTCACTGGGCTGATCAAGGGGATCAAGCGAAGGGGTCACTCCTTGGGCTTGGCGTTAAGGGTGGTCACTGTCCCCGGGGGTGACTCCCAGCGTATAGGTTTCGATCAGCACCATGGTAAGCGCTGAGGCTGGGGTGAGCCAGACCCGGTGGCTGCCATCCCTTGTTGGGCTCCGTGGTGGGCGGTGCCGTCGAGCCCGAATCATTCGCCATACCGCATGGGTCTTTCTACTAATCAACAAAGTAATGCTTTTTTAAAAAATTTTGTAATTTTTTCTGAAAACAATAACTTGAAGAACATTTCTCCCATTTTAATCCATAAAAGTATCTCTGCCCTTGTCGGAGAGGTAAAATCAATTAAAAAACAGAACAGCGGAAAACTTTTAATAGAAGTGATGAATATAAAACAATCAGAAAATATATTGAAACTAGAAAAAATAGGGAACATAGATGTCAAAGTTGCTCCACATCGTACACTCAATCATTCCAGAGGCGTAATTTCCGAAAGCGAATTTCAAAAAGATCTGGAAGAAGATATACTAGAATGTCTGAAAAGCCAAAAAGTCATAGCAGTCCGCCGAATTACAATCAAACGAAATGTTCTGAACCTCCCAACAAAACATCTCATTCTTACATTTGACACTCCTATACTGCCAAAATCCGTTAAAATAGCTTATATAAACTGCCCGGTTAAACACTTTATACCTAATCCACTGCGCTGCTTTAAATGCCAAAAGTTTGGCCACACAATAACAGCTTGTCGGGGAAAACAAATTTGTGCTCGGTGCTCTAGTTCAGATCACGAAAGCAACATCTGCAGTTCTACAGAAACAAAATGCTATAACTGCGATGGTGATCATCCATCGTATTCCAGATCATGCCCACATTATAAATTAGAAAAGGAAATTCTGACAGTTAAAATAACAAAAAATCTCTCTTTCCCAGAAGCTCGAAAAATAGTCATCGACAGAACACCAAAACCAAACCTCTCTTATGCATCTGCACTAAATCCATCAGTACCCCCATCACAACAAACATCTGCCATAAATAATCTTAAAACAACTACAGCAGCAAATACTCCTGTGAATAATGAATTAATAACAATTAAAAAAAGTGACTGGCTTGAACTTCTTGCAATTAAAAAGTATTGGGAGAATACTTCATCATCCTCCGCCGTATCGCAGGCAACTACCAATTCAACTCCTTTACCAGAAATTCAACCAAATCCACCTTATCCCACCATTACCAGTGAGGAGCAAGCAAATGCATCTGCAATTCCTACAAACAATTTATTAGATATAAAGACGGCACCAAATAAGTCTCCAAATAATCCCAATATATCCTTAACAAAGGACAATTCATCCCCTGTAAAGAATAATACAAAAAGTGCTCGGGAAAATAAAAAATTGATGAAGAAGTCAAATGATAAAGAGAAACTGAAAGAATCTAAATCTAGCAAACGTGTTCGCTTATTAGCAAATAAAAGAGATCAAAATATTTTAAATACTTCTGCAAATCGATCACCTACCCGACAAGATTTTTTAAAAGATTCACGAAAGAAAAACTTTAATGATGATGGCGAAGATAGTGATTCCCTTTTTAAAGTTCACCCATCTGAAAATGAAATGTCCACCAGTGAGGCTGGTGACTTCTAGCTCCCTTTGTTATCTTCTTCTTCAGACAGTCTCTCCTTTTTCTGTTTTTTTTGGTTTGTAATTAATGGCTGCATTTATTTCCTGGAATTGTAGAGGGTTTATGAATAAGTCTTCAGAACTTAGAGACCTCATTTATAAATATCAACCAACCTGTATTGCACTACAAGAGACGTATCTTAAAACAGATAAAAATAATATTCCTAATTACCAAATTTTTAGTAAGCACCATCGGCAAAATAGAGCGTCTGGTGGCGTTGCAATTCTTACAGCGAGTAATATCCCAACCATACCTTTGATTCTGAACACTAATCTTCAAGCAGTGGCAATCCGCGTTCATGTGCAATCTTTGATCACCATTTGCAGTCTCTACTTGCCTCCCAATGAAACAGTTAAGCAAACAGATCTGAATAACTTAATTTCCCAACTACCATCTCCGTTCATTATTTTGGGAGACTTTAACGGTCACAACACTTTATGGGGTAGCTGTAATTCAAACACACGAGGTCAAAAAATCGAACAACTGCTTGTTGACCATAATTTATGCCTTTTAAATACAGATGAAAAAACACATTTTCACTTACCAACGCGAACATTCCATTCAATTGATCTGGCAATTTGTTCCCCAGCACTCCTGCCTTTTCTAAATTTAACGGTTGACAATGATCTATATAATAGTGACCACTTTCCTTTACTTTTAACAGATAATAGACACAGTGTCACTGGTTCTTATCATCCTCCTAAATATGTTTTAAATGCAGCAGAATGGCAGAAATTCACCACTCTGGCTAATATTAATTCTCATATAATTAAATCTTCAACTATTGAGGAAGCATTGAAACATATTGTCAACACTATAATCGACGCAGCAGACAATTCTATCCCAAAAACGTCCGGTAGTAGAAGAAAACAAAACAAGCCCTGGTGGAATGCCGATTGCCAACAGGCATACAAAAAACAAAAAAAGGCCTGGAGTATTTTTCGAAGATATCCCACCACACAAAACTTTATCCATTTTAAAAAGACCAGAGCAGAATCCAGAAAAATACAACGACGCAGTCGAAGAATTTCTTGGCGAAACTTTGTCTCTAATATCACCTCTAAAATATCTAGCCGTTCTCTGTGGAATAAAGTAAAAAGAGCTTCAGGTGTTTCTCACACTAACGCCGTTTCTATTTTAGTACATAAAGGAAATACAATTTCATCCTTAAAAGATATTGCAAATTGCATTGCCTCAACTTTCGCGTATACTTATAACAGCCAAAATTACCCCTCCCAAATTTTGAATTACAAAAAGAATGCTGAAAAACAAGTGTTAAATTTAATTCTCGGTCTACGTTGCCCTACAACTGTGATCTAACGTTTCTGGAATTGCAATCATGTTTATCTAGTGTCCACAACTCTTCTCCAGGACCGGACAATATTAGCTACTCCATGATCAAACATTTAACAGTCGAGTCTCAAAAAGCATTATTACTTTTCTACAATCGTATCTGGCGCGAACACTACTTTCCTACTATTTGGCGAAACGCAATTATAATTCCTTTGTTGAAACCAGGAAAAGATCCTCAGAATCCATCAAACTATCGTCCCATTGCTTTAACCTGTTGCCTCTGTAAATTACTTGAGCGGATGATTAATCGTAGACTAATTTATTACCTGGAAAACAATAACATTCTTCATCCATCTCAGAGTGGATTTCGGAGGGGTCGTAGCACCACCGATAATCTTCTGGCCCTTGAAACAGACATCCGCCTCGCTTTTTTACAAAGAAAGCACTTAGTCGCCATATTTTTCGACATCGAAAAGGCATATGATCGGACCTGGCGATACGGGATTTTGAAAGATTTGCATGATCATGGACTAAGAGGAAACCTACCTATTTTTATAAGGAATTTTTTGAAACTCAGGAAATTTCAAGTTAAAGTGCAGTCCGAATTTTCAGACTTCTTCATCCAAGAGGAAGGTGTCCCTCAGGGCAGCGTTTTAAGTGTGACGCTTTTCATTTTAAAAATGAATAGTATTTTAAGACAACTATCGCCTACTGTGAAGGGCCATTTATACGTTGACGACCTCTACATTTCATGTACGGGGATAAATATGAATTTTATACAACGACAGTTGCAGATTGCAGTTAATGGTATCACACAATGGTGCAATAATAATGGTTTTAATATTTCTACATCAAAAACTGCGGGTGTTCACTTTTGCCGTAAAAGAAATTTACACTCTAACCCAGAAATCAAATTAAATGAGGAAATCATTCCATTTTTGGACGAGATCCGGTTCTTGGGTATAATCTTTGACAAAAAGCTAACCTTTCTCCCTCATGTAAAATTATTAAGGAAAAAATGCGAAAAATCTTTGAATATCTTAAAAGTCTTATCATCTACAGCTTGGGGAGAGGATAGAGACTCTTTGATTAAAATATATAAAGCCACGGTGCCCTCTAAGTTGGATTACGGCAGCGAAATTTATGGATCTGCCAGAAAAAGTGTTTTAAAAAAACTGGACCCAGTTCATCACATAGCACTCAGACTTTGTTCCGGAGCATTTAGGACATCCCCTGTGAAAAGCCTTTATATCGAATGTTACGAACCTTCCCTTGATGTAAGAAGACGAATGCTGACTTTAAAGTATTATTTTAGAATTCAGTCATACATAAAACATCCATTCTATGATTTTAAACTTCGCCCTTACTTAGTTAGACTGCAAGAGGCTAGAAAGTCGTCCGCACCAGTATTTTTTACAAGAGTCCAGAACTTCCTTTCAGAAAACGTACTTAACCTACAAGTTACTCCACAGCTGGTAAATGACTTTCCACCTTGGAAAAATCTTAATATGCAAATTTTAAACCCATTCAACACTTTTAACAAATCTGAGACAACAGAAGTTATATATCAGGAAATTTTCCTTGAACACAGACAGCAATACAAAGACTTTCTTCCAATTTATACCGATGGGTCAAAATCATCTAATCATGTCTCTTTCGCTGTTGTCTTACCAGATACAGTCATTTCTTTTACACTTCATTCCTTTTGTTCAATTTTTACGGCAGAAATAACTGCGGTTTTATATGCATTAGAAGAAATTTCAGAGAGACAGGCAAAAAAGTTTATTATTTATACCGACTCTCTAGGTGTGTTACAATCGCTAAAATCATTTTATCTTCGTCGTCATAATCATCCTTTGGTTTTCAAAATTCTAGATATTTTTAACAAGCTGACTTCCCGGGATTTTATTATTTTATTCTGTTGGGTACCCTCTCATGTAGGAATTCTGGGCAATGAGGAGGCAGACAAGGCTGCTAAATTGGCAAGTATTCCAGCGTTCACATCTATTCCTGTAAGCGACATAAATAAGCACACTAAAAGGCTTCTTTATTCCAAATGGCAAGCTCAATGGGACCTTGAGACTAACAATAAACTACATACTATTAAACCTCATGTACAACAGTGGCCTTCATTACCTAATCGAAAGGCAGACACAGTATTAACCCGTTTACGTATTGGACATACGAGATTCACCCATCGCCACTTGTTACTAGGTGAACAACCACCTCTATGTTCCCAGTGTGACCGTCAAATGTCTGTCCAACATATATTGTCAGAATGTCCAAATTTCAATGCTCAACGTTTGCACTTCTTTCAAAATACGAACACTCCATTACCTTTCTTACTTGGTAAGACGCCACATGTTCAAATTTTTGCATTTTTGAAATCAATAGGTTTTTATCCACATATTTAAGTTTTCTTCATCTCTCTCAAAAGTTTTCATATTGTTTTTATAATTGAAATTATATATTTTATATTTTAATTCTGTAAAATACAGTTTGGCGCAGCATAGCCAAAATCATGGCTCTTGTGCCAATAAAATCCACAAATCCTGAAATCCTTGAGAAATCAGTCCCTCTACTAGACCGGCATTTCCGTAATGGTGAGTGGATATCAAAGACTATAATATTAGAAACAGAATGGTGCTCAGATTTTGTAATATTTATTAGATATAGTAAAATTATCTCAATAATAATGTCTATTTTGTAATATTTCTATTGTAAAACATAGTTTTGATATAAAAATGCGTTTTTATAAAGAACATCCACTAATTCAAGAAAAAAATAATTAAAATTATTATTATTATTGTAAAAATTATTGTTACTTTATTATTATTTTTGAACTCGAGACTGTCTAAAAAATAAACATTCTCAGAATCCACAGATAAAAGATACGACGTTTTCACGATTCTTTTTGAGAATGCATCATAAATGAGGGAGGGGGGGGGGGTTAAAACTCATGTTTCTTATATACGTCGATGCCAATTCATCATTTTGAAATAGTAACTATTTCTTTTCCCCGACGTGATCCAATATTAAAATCTGATCCATGATTTTGGTGTCCTAAAACTTGTATTTTTGAGATCTTTGCTAATATAAACATCAGGAGATTAATCGGCAGGCAATCACTCTTCGCCCGAATTTGGTCCAGATTTGATAAAAAATCTATAAATCTGATGAATTTTATATAGTTTATAGATGAAAATGAGAAAAAATTCATCTATTTAGGCAATTGCTTTCTATTTATCGTTTCCACGTGCACCCAGGTACAGAGGCAGATTTCTCATTAGCAGATAATGTTGAAATTTTGACAGAAATTTACAATTTTGGTATCATAGCTACATTCAAAATAACATTCGACATCGTTGCATTTGTCAAACGTCGTTAACAAGCACCGACAATTCTTAATACATGCATCACGTTCAAAAACGTGGAGATCGACCAGAATCTTGAGATGACGATGCATTTTTCGTGTATGCACGATATAGTAGCAATTGAACCACTGCTGTCTAGATAGTGAATTATAATAAATTCCATTTTTAGTTTTTTATTTACTTTTCTCAAATGAATGTAATTAAGAGGATCCCATCTGACGGTTTCTGTAACTGCCATTCAAGCCTCTACAACCAACTTTTTTACAAAGTGGAACTCTGTCGAATCATCTGAGGGCTTTAGTGGAAATCATCTAATGAGAACGGGAAACAAATTAAAAGGATCTTGCTTAGATTTTGTTGCCCACCCCTGGTGCTTGTTTTTCCGATACTGAAAAGCTTTCATCCTGAGCAAAAAGCGATAAAAAGGATTTCGCAGAAATGGAGGGAGATTTCTTGTTCATTAACGGCCAGGAAGTGTCGGTGGATTTACATAACAACGAGCTTTGTCTTTTAGCGAAATGGATAATGGCGAAATCATTCGTCACAGCCTCGAAGTTTTTCTTTTCAGAAATCGGATTTTTATTAGATGCATCTATACATCAGGATATGGTATACTTTGTCACCTGGAATGCATAGATTGAAGAGTTGGGTTCTTTTTTTTTTTTCAAATAATAGTCAAAATATAAAATAATAATAGTCTGTTTATAATAAACTTCTGCTTTTTAACTATTAATTGTGGAATGCAAGTGAAGATGAAAGTGTATTTTTGTAAAATCGTAAAACATAAAAATGCCTATTGTTTGAAAGAAAATTTATATATTCAGTATTATTTACATATTTGCCTTGAAATTGCCTTGGTTATTGAATTGAAGAATTCGTATCACATTTTACTTGTGATGGAAAACATTATTGGAAAATATGCATCTGACTGTAGCATATCCTAGTTCTAGGTTGACAAAAAATGGACGATTTTGCGTATTTAAACTCGTGTTTATATAACTTTTCAGAAATTTTCCATAGAAAATAAGTTTTAATCATTCTGAATTTGGAATTTTGTTTCAGATGAATCGAAGTCAAAAGGGAATATTGTTCCCATGAAAAACAGAATAATAATATTGTATTGAGTGTGGAGTAATATAATTTTATTTTTAAAAAAGCCAAAAGTGGAATGAGAAACAAGAATCTTTCGTGATGTAGGGTAAAAAATATCTGAAAACTTTTCCCACTGCGAATTTTTTTTTTTTAATGCAAGTCATCTTTTAGGGGCGTTTTGCTTAAAATATGTTTGATTTTAATTATGTATTTTATGCATAGTTGCATATTTATAGCTTTTTAAGAAAAATATTTTTAAACTTTAAATTAAGATAGACCAATATTAATTAAGTTGGATTGAAATTCTTTGAAAGCAAAAATGTGTAAAAAACTTCTCTTCTTCATATATTTGTCTACCTAGGCTTCTCCGTCGACCCCTGCGTCATTGACTCATCAGATGAATAATGTGCCGGAGTAGCGTTCATCATAAATTGAAGCTAAAATGTATCATTGAGATGGACAGTGTCGAAATAAATTATGTAGTAGAAAGAAAGAAAACAAGAGGTCTTTAACTGATTGGGCCAATTGCTTTAATCGGGTTCCATGTTAGTACTACTGAAACAGAATATTATACAGTAGAGAATGTCAATTCAATTCAGCATTTTCACTAGAATTGGATGAAACATAGCAAATGCCCAGCACGCATTTTCAAAGGATTTAGAGTCAGAAGAGCTTCTTTTTTTTTCTTCGTAGCTTATTAGATTTATAAAAAAAATATTGCAATCTTCAATAAATTCAGCTGACACGTTTCCGATCTTCTTTAGTCAGAAAAAAAGTGATTCGAATTAAATCGATGAAATACGATCACATAAGCACAACAAATAAAATTTGATTAGTCATTAGAGATTCAAAACTACAGATACTGATCAAATTTTAAATGAAATCCTCTTTCAAAAAACCTGCCTGTCAGTTCGTTTTTGCGCGTGAACATGATAATTCAAAAACGAAAAAATTACACTTAGAAGAAAAGATTAAATGATTTTAATACACGAGTTTATCGTCATAATTATTGATTTGCATCATCACATTTTGGACTCTCCCTGAAAGAGTTTATCAGTTTGTTCGTCAATAAGCAAAATCTATAATTGAAAAATATAACATATTATACAAATGAAATTTGTTATGTGTTCTAGTTTCCATAAAATTTTGTTTCCTAATGGAAAAAAAAAATTGCTTTCATGGTTGTTTTCATTAGGCTATGATGCATATAACATTTCCTATCGTACGAATATATCAGAAAGTATTAAGTATGCAACTTTGCTTTCACCATTTTTGGACTGATGGCTGAAGTGGTAAATGTGTTTTCGAAATATTTAGATAAAAAATGTCGCATAGTAACCTTGGATTCTGTCAGCATATAGACAGCATTAGTGGATTCGTGTTGGCATCATAAATTTATTCTCGACCGAAAATGGCTGTTATTCTCGTCATTTGCCGGAAGTTTTGATTTTCTGCTTCCACTTGAAGAAAACTGCTGCTTAGGCGCAACGAATGCTCTCTCAAATATTTACATAGAGTCTGCTGTTAATGAATAATCATATCGTGTACAGTTTCAATGCTCTAGACCGAATGTTCACGGTTCCAAAGTTGGGCTCTGAATTTTGTGGAACCATCTCGGTTTGAAGTATCATGAACCGTTATCGGTATCTAATGTAACTGATGCGTTGGAACCAAACATTGGTGGAGAAACGGCCACAATATAAAGAGAGGCACGGCAAAGTTATCCTTCAGTATAATAGAGCTCGGCCGCATGTCAAAACATATTTGTAAATGCTAAAATGGGAGGTTTTGTCCGTCTTGCCGCATTCTCCAGGCGTTACTCCTCTCGACTACCATTTGTTTCAATCGAGGGTATTCGCTTTGGATCATCAACACAACCGCTTTTATGAAGAAGTCCAAAGATGGCTCGCCTAAAAAGACATTTTTTTTTCTGATAGTATCCGACGAGGGCTCCGATGGGAAAGACTAAGAGCTAGCGACGGTCAGTACTTTAAATTAAGAATAAGAAATTAATTTTTAAGAATAAAGCCAAAATTTTCAGAAGAAAGATAGCGGAAACAAAGTTGTACACCAATTAGAAACGAGAACACTTTTTTCTTAAATCAAAATCTTCAAATTCTTAAAACAGCGATTCTCAACCTGTGGGACGCGCCCCTCTAAGTGGGGGCAAGCTCACAAGAAAGGGGGCGCGAGAATATCCAAGAGAAAATATTATTTAAAAGAGAAAAAGAGAAAATATTATGATTGAAAGAGAAAATATGACTGAAAGGAAAGCACACATACACATAGAAAACAAAATACATTTCGACATATTTAATAACTTATTGAAGTAAAACAACTTACTTAATCAAAACATACTAAATTAAAAACAAATTTAATAATTATTAGTGACTTCCTTGGGCCTGTCTTGCAGAGCAAAGTGTTTCGGAGGAAGGCTTAATATTAGAAATAGCGAGTCTCAGTTCTTGAATATGTCGACCAAGTACCTCAATTTCATCACAAATAAAAAATCTCGAAAATTCTCGGCCTCCTGTCTGTTTTCTCCTTCCAGGAAATGGCGATTTCTTCTCTTTATTCATAAACACGTTGCAAAAATTTCCCACGTGATGACCATCTTGCCTCGCAATAAAATAGTAACGCTGAATGTACTGAACCCATGTCTTCACAAAGTGCGGAAAAGATTCTCGATTTCAGGGGTCTCATTTTTATATAATTTACTACGGTTACAACTGTAGTTAACAGAATATTCAAACCAGGACTCATTTCTTTCGAAGTCAAAGTTTCTCTGGGGAACATGCAATGAATGTACTGAAGCGATTTTTGTTTTAAAAGTGCTTGTATATCTTGGAATCTTTCGGACATTGAACGAGCACCATCGGTGCATATTCCGACGCAATTTTTCCATTCTATGCTTGCCTCGTTCATAAAATCATTTAAAATACCAAATAACGCGAGTGCTGATGTTTCGAGTTCCATTGGTTTACAGAAAAGTAGTTCTACCACTGACATATTACCACAAATTCGAATGTGGCAATTAAATGAGCATCTTTATTACTATCTGTTGCTTCGTCAAGCTGTATTGAAAAAAAATTTGTCACTCAAATTGTTATGATTGTTATTGCTTGTTATATGATTTTAATTCGAAGAATTCTCTGGGTTTCTTGATGTACTCACTATGAAACGTTTCCGAATGTCGTTTAAGTTTATTAGGTTTCATGTTGTCTGCGGCCAACAATTTTGAGCAAATGATACACAGGGGCCTTTTTTCTTCATTTACTTGAGTACTGGTAAACCCAAAATTTAAGTATTCTTGAGAATATTTCCTTGATTTTATTTTCGGAACCACGCCCGTCTGTGTACTTGTTGATGCTTGACTATCGTCTAATGCTTGTTTACTTCCGCTTAAAAATTTATTCATGAGTCTGCATAAAATCTGCTGCCGTGAATATTTTATATGGTGAATTGCAATTAACACGAAAACATATATAACATACAAATTCACAATTTATTCGATAGCGATAAAAGGATCGACTCGAATGAGACTGGCTGGAATTGAAACTTGCGTATCGAACATTTTCCTTCTTCTTATGAGAAAACATTTACTCCGCGCATGCTCGAGACGGCCTCGGTCGTGTGGATTTCCTTGCACAAACGTTCCTATTTTTTTTCACTTTTGTTTTGTCATGCTTCTGTTTTATTTCTTTTATTATTCTAAAAAATGTATTCCCCGTTTCTAAATTTAGTTCACCCCGTCTAGGTTAACTTTCATTGACGAATTTTTCTACTTTCATATTCTTTTAACGTTATATCCCTATTTGACTTTCATTTTAAATATAATATTTAAATTTCCTCCGCTTTCATTCGCTTCATCTGTTCACTGTCCGCTTGTCCCAAATGGAAGATGTGGTTTCCAGCGTTGGCTCGCTTTTACTCTTGTTTTGGCAGTAAATTAAAAATAATTTAAAAACAGAATCCAAAATACTCAATATACATTATTGTTGTATACATTTTAATGTAAGGAGGGGGGGGATGAAAGTTATGATTGAAAACTGGGCCATGTATACTGAAAGGTTGAGAAACGCTGTCTTAAAACATAAAAAATATTGATGATTTTTTTTTTTCGTTAAACAGGCCCCGGTCCCCCTAAGACTATCTCTTGGTGATAATAATGCTTAAAATTAAACATAGTAATTTAAAAAAATAATTTTTACCTACTGCCAGGATTACAATATTTCAAGAACTTTGGAAATGAAGTAAAAAATGACCATCTAAGAAAATATCGTAAGACAAATCGTATACCAATTCATAAATCATGAAACGCGCAGTGGAAATCGAAATTCGTATTCATACGGATCTCCGAAACGCACAACAGCCCTATCATTTACGAAGAAAGTTGTGATTCGTGGAAAATCTCCCCAAAGGGTAAAAAACTTCTCCAGCAAAGGACGAAGCAGAATATTTTCCGAATGCGCGTAAAAACTCAATTTCAAATTTCCTGCCGATGGGCCGCACAAAAGGCAACTTGAAAGGAAGCGGATTATTCACGCCCTACTGTTCCATAACTCTTCCACTGGGGCGTAGAAAAAAGCATGTTCGAAATTTGCCTCGTACTCCATTCGAAATGGGTTCCTTTGTTGGAAAGTTTCCGCCCGAAGCATAGCACACATTAATAACTGATCCGCCGAGGACGAAGAGGCAATTAAAGATGGAATGACATAAAAAATAGGAAGCTTTGCACAAATAGAAAGGGTCATTTCCCTTCTCCAGGTATTTAAGTTGAGTCAATCGATCTTGAATTTTAGAATTCGATTGTTATCTGTACCAAATCCAAGGTACTTTAATGTTGGTGGATTTGGATATTGTTGTTGTGCGGATGCATCCTTCTTTCCAATTCTTAAGACATAACGGCGTAAGGCGATCGAAATTTCCATACATCAATATATATTATTAATTTATTTATTTTGAACTTTAATATGTATTTATCTACAAATACTGGCAAACGACACAATTACGATTGCAGATACTACCCATAAATAAGTATGCAAGATAAAAGGTGTAAAAAAGACTATATACCTCTAATGGCGAATTTATAACATCTGCATATAGGGCCATGCATTCCTATTGAAGATAAGATGTGAAATATATTTATAGGAAGCACATTTTTATTGTATTCAAGATATATTCAGCAATTGTTTTTTTGTACCTTAAAATAATCCGTGGTTGTTGGCGCAATAAATGACACATTTGGTCGAGAATTATTCAACAAAATTTATCATTTCTATTCGTATGACATTGATGGAAAATACTTACATAAGAAAATTTCATGAGGCTTTTGGATATCAATAATAAATTTCTAATACCAATCGATAAAATAAAAAATGCTAATATTGATACATCATTATTTTTAAGTGATTAGGATGCTATAACGAAAAAAAAAATAGTAGACCGAATAAATGATTACCATCTTTTACTCTTATATTCATGCAAGCAATATTTTAATAGTGTAACTAGAATCCGAACAATCAATATGGGATATTTTAATAGCTTTGGTACTACTCACTATATATAAGTGTTATATTGATCAATTTGCTATTTTCCTTCTATTTTTTATAATAAATTATTTTATCCTTCCTTCTTTCATCGGTGAAATAATAATGCCTTATTTAGAAATGGATGCGTTATAATTATTTATTCTTTCGTTTTTCAATTGCATACTCAATTGCATGTTGTTGCTTTCTGAACACAAATAACAAACTTGTGAAAAAGCTCCATCAGGAGTCAGGAGCGCCGTGGCGCTGTCTTGTTTATTGTTTTGGATGAAAATAATTTTAAACTGCTATCAATTGCTTTTGACACTTGTAGGATTTTTTTTTTCACTTGCCTGAATAAGTATATTTTGGAAAAGTTTGTCCATACGTCTTAAATAAATCTATGGGCGAATCAGTTCTATTTTGCCATAAAACAATGAACCTGTGTACACAGATGGAATTGTGTACCATTTTACACTGGCAACGTACAATATTATTTTAAAGTTGTCGATTTCAAGTATAATCCACAGATACAGAAATTGGAGAGACAGATGGCTGCCGACACAACTTTGTTCTGGAGCAGTAAAGATTGAATAGCGAAAAAAATGTTGGAGAAACCTGTATCATTTTGTGACCAGCTACTAGCTTATATTTTAAAAGTGAAATAAAGCAGCATCCAGTGTTATTTCATACGCGTAGACATCGAATCTTCACTACCGGATCTGTAGCACGGCGAGAGATTGGCGCGATTATGAGCAATGAATTCCGTCAGTATTCCCGGCGCATTTCAACGTGCAATAACCGAACTGCTATCAATTATGGATCCTTTGACGATTTGCGCAAAGGGGGTGTTCGATTGTGATCACTTCGTCGCTCAGATTTCCATAAGACATCAAAAGGCATCAAAGCAACAGGAACCGCTTCGATCCACCAGTACTTAGAAATTAGCTCTGGCCCATAATGTTTAGTTACTGCTGCAAAGTTAATCCAAGCGAAATTCTCCAGCAACGTGCCATTTCAGAGAAGGTTTAGTTGATGAAATGTGTGTTTAATTGGATTAAATGAATTTAACCGAGAATTATGGTTGAATCATGCAGATGCGATAATGTTCTGCTTTCGTAATTGGCTCTAAGGGATGAGATTAATAAAGTAGAGGCTCCGAAGCAATCAATATATTTTTCTAAAGGAGTGCGGTTAACTTCCAGATTTCAGATATTTGTTTATAAATTCCCAATCAATTTATGCAAAACTTGCACAATAGGAGACAAAGTATTAGTGAATCATTATATTAAAAGTGAATTCTATAAATATTCTCGAAATAGCCTACTTTTCCTTTAATAATTTTAAAACCAAATCTATAAAGCGACTTACATAAAAATTTTTTACTCATTACCATAAAGATTCAGAAAGATATAAATTGCAGTCATCAGTTGAATTTCTGTTAGAGAAGCCAAATGGCGAAGAATTTTCCACAAACTGAATTTATTGAACACTAGCCGCCTTTGGCGACCAGCCGGTTCACCAATCTTAATGATCGTTAAAATTTTAATAATTAAATATTTTATGCAATTCTTTCTTTAATAGCTGCTTCATCAAAATATTTTAAAACTTCAAATTTTGATTGCCATATAATTCACTCATAATATTATAAAGGCCTTCGGTCATAACGTAATATGCATCTCTCTAATTTTCTGTTAGCTCCCGTGGAATTTATGCTTTAAATTAAAGTGGAAAGGATTAATCTGCAATTAACATAATAATATTTTTTACTGAAACAAAGCATTTTTGATGGGGTTAATATGATTACTGAAAACCGAGTCACTGAGCGTTTAAACTTTATGGGCACTAAAGAATATATATCTTAATTTATGTAATATCTCAAGAATTTGTCAACAACATTTTCTCAGATTCATCATGAGCAGATCGATTAATTAACAATGTTTAATTTTAAATGCATCAAACACTAAGAAAATAAACAGAATCGTTTCAAATAATCGGTCGAATACAGGGTGAAATAAACTACTTAAAAAACGATATACTTAAAAGTATAAGCATATACAAAAAATATATAACTAACATAAATACAATTTAATTACAAAAACACACAACTAACCTAAAAATAATTTAAATCAAGTCCGAATCCGTTGAAAATAGTTGTCAACAATCAGAACACAATGAGCATGCGTGAATTTTCAACGCCAATTATGGTAACGCAAATGCGTGAATTTTTATTCGCCAGTTGGGGTAACGCTATGCGTATTAGAAATTTTTAATTTCCTTTATTCTGTTTTATTTTAATTCAAAAGTACTTCAGAATGAATCTGAAAGATCGATTAATTAATAATGTTTAATTTTAAAGGCATCAAACATTAAGAAAATAAACAGAATCGTTTGAAATAATCGTCCGAAAAATGTTAACCCTAGCATCATTAGTGTGAGGAAAAAAACTGAAGCCTTACTCATTTGGCAGTGGGGAAATTGAGAAGACTTTTTGGCGGGAAAGTTAGTTTTTAATTAATAATCGAAATTCTAATTAAAAATTCAAATTCAACTGGTGCAGATTCGAGAATGTGCACCAGTGACCCCAGGTGCACATTCTCGACCTCCAAGGGATACATGTACCAAATTTGGTAGCTGTAGGTCAGACGGTCTGGCCTGTAAAGCGCCAACACACACACAAACATTGAGCTTTATATAAGTATAGATTATTTTAGTAAAACGAATCGTTATACTAAATTCTATAAAAGGTAAGAAATATTCATATGCCTTATCATACTTAATACATAAGTACGTAGCAGAAATTGGACATCATAAATAATAAAAAAACATTATTATGCTATTTATTATAATTTATTATATATAAACTTCTAACGTAATGTAACTTGATTTGTAATATTAATAGCATCCGGATACTTTCGTGCTTTGCTTATCCTAAATATGGAAGAACGAAGTAGTATTAGCAATTGATTAGTAATATCCACTGAAGCAACTTTATATTAGTAATTGATAAGATATATCAATTACTGATATTAAGTGTCATTATTTATGCTTTTGAATGATGGCTGCCGCTTTATGAGGAAAGTTGTTTTATTGGTTTAGTAAGGCTATTAGTTATTGGAATGTTTCCAATATCAATTGAGATCCGAGCTCTGGGCGTGACAATGAGACTTCTTCACAAATGAGAGATTACCTGGTTTTTCTAATTATAACTAAAACTATATAAGAAGGACTATAAAGAGAAGGACTAAACTATAACTATATAAGAAGTGTGAGGATGCTCCAGATGGCATTCAACTCCTACAAAAATATTACTAATATAAGACGATATACCATTTTGCTCTACTGATGATTGCTAAACCATGAGAAAGGATTTGCTATTGGAATGCGTTAGAATACAGAAAATCATGAAAAAATGAAAAGTCGGTACGTCCGCTCCGATAAAAGGTTAATTAATAAGAAAAAAGGAAAATAAATCTAAATTACCCGCTAATAAAAAAATACGTTTTTTTAAATTTAATTTGCATACAGCTTTTCGCAACATTGAAATAAAATTTTGACACTTTCATACTTGACTTTTCGTGTATTACAAAAAAAAAAAAAAAAAAAAATCCAAATGAAAAAATTATTTCTCTAAGTCTGATAGCAAAGCTTTTAATTTTGAATAAATTGTCCGAAGAGAAGTCAGAGTAAATATCTGTTCATTACAGAATCCCAAGAAAGAAATATACGCTATATTTCTTTCATTCAAGTAATAACTCGTATAATTTTTCATTTTTCAGATTTACAGAAAGACTTTCTCAAACTTTAAAAAAAACCATAGGAATAATTTTCATAACACAACATTATTGAATGAATTATATTTGCAATATCATCCTCATTAGAAATATAGACATATTTAATATATTCAAGATCCAGAAACATTGAGACTAATGTTTTCTTTATAGTTATCAAATTTAAAAATGTTAAGCAATATACAAATTACACACACTATATATATATATATATATCTTTCTGAAAATACTCACCTGGAGCAAAGTATGTGAAAATTTTATATGTACATGAAAGATAGACCGTTCATTCAGCTTGATTATTTTGAAAAATACACAAATTAGAGTCATTGAGCTATAAAAAGAAAGCGCACCTAAGGATTGTCGAAAAAGTGCCCCACACGATTCTTGCGGAAAAATTCGGAAAGTGAGAGGCTCGTCATTCGAGATACCAATCATTCAGGAGATGCCCGCAATTTTCTTCCCATTCGTGGATCAGTAGAATTTTTGTTTGCCATAACTCAGCGGGCAATTTCTGTCAGAATAATAGAAGGAAAATCTGGCTGCTGAGGAGGACACGCATTTCACTCACGGTGGACCAGAATAACTGACAGACGATTTGTAATATTCGCTGCTTCCCAAACATCTGTAGCTCTTCCGTAAGCATCGATTTTCGATTTGCCATTAGCTGGATATTTCTACATACGACTCGGTAAAAGATTTATACAAACAGCTACTTTACCTGCTCCCAGAATTCAATTTCGATAAAATGGATGTTTTCATATCAAGACGTCATCTACTTTCTGCTCAGGAAAATGACTGATTCAAAAAGAACAATTCATTATTTTCAAGTAATGCCTACTTCGGTGATCTTTGATTTTAGCAAGCACTGCTAAATTAATGAGGGTAATTTCATTTTTGAAGCCAGTTTATTTTTTTTAATTAAAAATGTATAATTTTCTTCCCTTTTGCTATGGATTTTGGATTACATAAGGTTTAATTGCTTTAAGAAGAAATTCCAAATGTAATTTTTAACTATAACTTGATCATTTTCGGCATTCTTGCAATCAGAAAATCGAAATATTGCGTAGAACGGAATTTGATGAATTAAAAGTTTCTTCAACAAGTAGCAGTCAGTTCTACGAAATTTGGGGAGAAATAGAATTTTATGGTCGGAATAATATTGTACTCCTTTCTCCGTTTGTTAAATCAATTTAGCTTATAGTTTTCATTGAAATTTTGCACAATTAATGTTCAGGTGATAGAATTTCGTTCATTAAGGGAAAGAGACGTCATTTCAATATTTTGTCTAGTGTACGCAGAAAAAACTAAACATTGTAAAACAAAGACTCGTAGATTTGGTTTGAATAGCTATTTTATTTTGAGACATTCCTTTCTTTTTTGCAAACTAAAAAAATTATAATTTAATTCTTTTTGATTTATTTAAATGTCTAAACGCAGAACACAGAGCTGCATCGGATTTCATTTGAAACTTTAAAATGCCTCATTAATAAATGAGTTCTGTATGGTTTTTCAGTTATACGGATATTCCCTTTATTTTCTTCTCAACTCTTTTCTGTCTATTCAAATCGTCTTTTTTTTTTTTTTTTTTTTGCATTCTGCTTAAATAGTGGAGAACCATTGAATCACTATAACCCATAAATAAAATAGCATTTAAAGAAGTAGTTTATCTGTCAATATAAAAAGAACTTGAATAGTTGATTAAACCAGCCTGAATACTCTCCTCGAAATATTCGCTCATATTCTCTAATTTGCTTGCTATGTGATGTACTGAGAATGCCTTCCTGGCACAATCATCACGAAATATTGACGCTTGGTGTGAAATTAGCAACTTTACTGAATCTGTCGCGAGATCCTTGGGGACGGTTTTTGGGGGGAGGGAGGCAATTCATCTCTGGCGCGCGGCTAATAGTATGCGAAAACCGAATTTGTGTTTTAGATGAGTTTTTCCCAAATAATTCAAATAAAAATTTGATAAGAACTCATCCTGTGTCACAAAATCACAACCAAATTTGATACATTTAAATCATTGCGTTTTTCTGTTACCGGGTTACATGTTTCTGAAAGTACAGACTGACATAAGGAAAACTCCTTTTTAGAGTTAGCTCAAAATCTGATATTTTCTACACTATAGATGCTGAATTTGTGTACCGAATGTTATATATATATAACTCTCTTTGTTTTGCAGGCACCGTGTTAACTTACATTCGAACAGCTAGACAGATACACTTCCTCTGGAAGAATTTTGTCCAAAATTTGATAGAAATTTATAAATTTAATGTAAAACCCATATACCAAATGCCATCATTCTTGCGCAAAGCAATTTTGTATCATTTTTATCACAGACAAGCGGACAGACAGACAAACGTTTTGCCCAAAATGTGTTTCGAACTCAGAAAGATCTAAAGAGCGCATATTCGTCAAAATGTCGAATTGAAATTTTTTGCTCCCTACAATACTTTTTTTATATTTCCTCTATGAGAAAGTATAAATGAATGATATATAAACCAATTAAGTATAAACAGGGCAAATTCAATAAAACACAATAGAAAAAAAACAAATTATAAAAAATATTTTACTAACCTTTTGTAAATAAAGAAAGCAAATATAAACTTTTCTCACAAATACTGCAATTTACGAGTCTTCTGCATAGTGAATCTCAGAGCTTCCTAGTTAGGTACCTATTTACTGCAATAATAATCTATGTATTGCAGTTATTATTAGTATCATCTGGTTTCGTTAACATGCAATCTATTGTTTGTAGGTTAGGAACGGCAAATCTGATAATAGTAAACTACAATTCAATAGAAAAATTTCAGTTTTCTTTCATTTTCAAGTAGTTTCCTTACTGTAATTGTAAGTTAATTTGGATTTTAAGTGTATGGTGAATATTTTGCAAGACTTCTGCTTTGATTAATTAACCTTTCGCACATAATTAAAATCATACATAGATACTATCAATCAACAAAAATTCAGAAAAAAAAATCAATATTTCTTTTTTTACAAAAAAATACCTATGCATCGAAATATACCTAAATCTTTTATTACAGAAATAAAAGCTGACAATTTCTTCAAATTCACTTTATTAATCAATTAAAAGCAAGCGCGTTTGTGCGAAACAAACTTCAGTTTCATCGTCAAATTCCATGTACTTCACTTATTTATTTATTTTTTGAATCCAATCCCAACTTACTCGTAGACAGAGATCTTAATCTGTGAATTAAATTCTTGATGCAGAAACGATGAAGTCTTTGTTAAACTATTCCTTTCAGATGCAAATCCGTCGAATATTTTCGCTCGACATTATTTAATATTTAAGAGGAAAGAAAAAGACATTTCATTTAAACTTTCGTTGAGAAAGTTTTCTTAAGTATTTTGGTGCCATTCAAAAAGGTTCGTCTCGTGTAGAAATCTGAAATACAAAGAATTTTTCCTTCATATCGCAACTATTATTCGTTGGGAAAGAAAGTGTATTCTAGCACATATTTTATGTTTTTCTCCTACAGAAAAACGCAAAACAGAAATAAATATTAAAACTGCTTTATTTGCTCTAATAAATCTGACTGTCACATTCGATTCTAAGCACAATAAAAGGCTGCTAAGAATGTAAGGAGAAAATAACTTAACCGTGTTTTGCTGCTTTTCTACTGAATGATTTAACTTTTTTCTCTTATCACGATCACTACCAATCGAATTTATTTTAATGTAAAATTATTTATTTAACTACACTACTAAGCTGACAGATGTTTAAGCTTTAAGAGGAGTGTCTTATTTAAATGTCATGGCACCAACCAGCTGTCTTAGAGAATTAGACTGCGCTGGGCTTCAGGTAAGGTTACGTCTTCGGGACCGGTGGATACTAGGTTCTTCGACTTCAGTAAAGAACAAGTTCACAGTGCGTCTGGAGCATATTTTATCCATTGAGTTCCGATATCTTCCCGCTGGCATGAGTCAGATGCTTGAAAGGGTGCGGGAGTGGGGTGGGGTTGGATCTATTATTGCTTTAAACGGGATTTAATATTACTGATTATAATAAATATTGCTTCATTTGCATAAGACTAAAATGGAAGACATAAAAGATGACAGCACTGGTTGACCGTTATTCATTTATAAAATTTTAATTTACGCTATTTGGGAATACGTGCTTTTTTTCATCCCACAGAGTCTCCGAGTCCCGAGACTAGCATTCTTCACTAAGGGGTAGTAAGGGGAAAGATTGGCGATTATTACGCTTCCAAATTCCGCGAAAAGTTTCAGTTCATTCTATTAGAAAAATGTAAACATCTCCTCCTTTCATCTCTCCTCTCACCATTTTTTTGACGACATAAATGCATCCTGTCACATGCGCAAAAGCACGATGGGTTTCCAAATTCAAGAATGAATAGTAGACGGTTTCTGGTCTAGTTCACATGAAATGGTGGCGCTGCATCTAATATATATATAATTTAATATTTCACTTAAGTTCACTTAACTTTTCTCGTTGAAATTTCTAAAAACTAGTTTTTAATTTTGAATGTATATGAAAAGAGCATTATTTTTACCTAATTGCTTTCCTCATATCATTCATAATTAAATTTAAACTATACACATATATTTAAATAGATTTAAGTCCTATAAACGTGTAATTATATATATAATTTAATCTTTCAAGAACCTTAACAATTAATATTTACTACATTATATTAGTAATAAATGATTACGTGATAAGGTATGATCGAACTTCATTAAATATCTTTAATTGGAATATAGTTTTTTTCTATGGCAATAATGCCTAACTTCACTTCTTTATTTTAAAGAAATAAGTCCCCAGTTATTTTCAAAATATATTGTTCCACCCTACTTTAGAATGTTTTTTGTATCTGGTTTTTTAAATTCCTTTCAGGCAAAATTTAATATTGGAATAACTTTTTTTCTTTTGCTAGCTACGCTAGTTTGCTGGCTGTTTCTTTTCTAAGGTTGGCATTTCAATAAAATTAATTAACTTTATAACAGAAGCCTCTATTATCATATCATAATAAATAAATACACTGATGTCCAAAATTAAGGTCACAAAAACTTTTTCAAAGTAATTCTAAACGGCTACCAGTAAAATTTAAACAAATTATATTTTATATATTGTGAAGGACCGACAACACGATATTAACCTTTGTTGTGGGAAAAAATATGGTTTAGCATTAGTTTTTGAGGAACTACTGAAATTTGACCATTTAGGCATCTGAGATTTTTGTCTGCAATTTTGTGAATATTGAATTAAAACAAAAAATTTAACATGTTTCCAGTGAGAATGAGTTCTCATAATCGTTTAGACTATTCATTGAGATGGAGAGCCGTTGGCAGGCTTGAAGCTGCGCAGTCTCAAGCGGAGGTGGCTCGATGACTATTAGTGGCGCTGAAAGTGGTATCCAGGTTGTGGAATCAATTCCAAACAAGTTGTATTGTAACCAGGAAGGCCGGCCAAGGCCGTCACAGAACAAAGAGGCTTGCACAGGATCGCTATTTGGCATTAAGCGCACGACGGCATAGGCTGACAACGGCTCCTCAACTTGCACTTGACCTTGCTGCTGCGTCTGGAATAAGAATTTCCAGACAAACAGTATACAGGCGTCTAACAGAGAGGTCCCTTTATGCCCGGCGACCAGTTGAGTGCGTCCCTTTGACTGCATCCAACAGAAAAGCCCGGTTCTTGTGGTGCCTAACACAGCAGTCTTGGGCACAGCAAGAATGGGGGCGTGTTTTTTTCGGGTGATGAGTTGAAATTTACCACACAGAGTGACACTCGTCTAAGTTTCATCTGGAGAGAGCGAGGAGCTCGCTATCATCGCATTGGTAAAGAAATCGACAGATTGGTGGCAGAGGAATCCTTGTCTGGGTGGCATAATGTTGAGCAGTCGTACACCACTACACATCTTCGACGCGGGAACTGTCAATGCACATCTCTATAGAGATGAGATTCTTGAAGCCTATGTGAGGTTGTACCGGGGGGCTTTTGGTCGAGACTTCATATTTATGGACGATAATGCGTGTCCACACAGAGCCCAGATCGTTGATGATTTTTCTGAGGAAGAGGATACTCGATGTATGGACTGGCTCTCGAGGTCTCCGGATCACAATCCTATTGAACATGTTTGGTATGGTCTCGGAAGAGCCATTGCACAGCGTACCCCCCCCCCCTCCTAATATTCTCCAAGAGTTAAAAGCCGCGCTTTTGGAAGAATGGGCTTTGTTGCCCCAAGCATTTATTGACACCCTCATAAACAGTATGAAAGCTCGTTGTGAAGCCTGTATAGCAGTACCCGGTGGTCACACTTCATATTATACAGGATTTTCCCGAGATAAATGCTTTATCTCTGATTCATAATGTAACACTTTTTGATATACCCTGGTTCTTAATTCCCAATTAAAATCTTTTTCATGTTGTTATGAGTCTATGTTTTTTCTTCCATTGTAGTGTACCTTTGTGCCAAATTTCGTGGCAACACAGTGAATAGTTTTTCATTTTTCTCAGATTTTATGTTTGTGACCTTAATTTTGGACATCAGTGTAAATTGTCGATGGATTCTTGTCCCATTTCGCTTTCTACTCTACATCAATCACGAGAGGAAAAGTTCTGGAAAATATGGCAAAATAAATATCAAAATATAAGGTTGGTTCATAAAAGGTAAAGGTAAAAGGTTCGTTCATGCTTATTTTTATGACAGCGTTCTCTTCGCTCAAGATCCAAACGTGGGCGGTAAAAGTTTCTCCGTAAGGAAACCCTACTGAATTGAATTTGTTTGTTTTATGTAATTTAAAACCATTAAAAAATAAATTCTATCTTTCAAATATTATTCATCAATGTAATAATGAAATGCACATAGTCAAATTTCACATAAATGCATGGCATATGCTCTGAGGGAAGCTGAATCAATTGCAATCGCTTGCAGAATAAACTATGAGAGACTATGTTTGAAAAATGCATCAAAACTTATTCCGAAATATTGTCTGTTTTCCCAAAGTGCGTTGTCTGCATTCATTATTCATGTAATATGTAACAACTTGTAAACGTTTAATTAAATCAAAAAGAAAGAAAGAAAATATTAAATTACCTACTCCTGCAGAAGCCATACACTATCAGATCATATTTAATTGTCTTAATGAATACTTATTACTGGATTCTTCATTCTTTGGTCTCCATATTTTTGTGAACTTCTGTGTGAAAAGGAATTCACTTTTTTCTCTTCATTAAATAAAATATTATTCCAAAAATATAAATCCTTATTAAGATATTTTTTGGCAAAAGGTAGACGTTTTCTCTGGTTCTATTTCGTGGTGAATGATTTCTTAAGTGGAATCCTGCCTTGTAACTCATGTCCATATACAGTCCTCCTGACAGTGCTTGCACTTATTGTCTTTGCTGCTGCTTGAGAGATGCTTTGAGATATTTTAACAGCACTTGCAACTGGTTTCGCTTTAATCTCTCGTACTGCTGCTCTCACTTTTGTATCAGTATATCGTCATGATCTTCCTGTTGTCTGAATAAATTTTTAATATATCTTTGGAATATCCGTCAAAAATTTTCTTTACTCTTGCAGTGGCTTCTTTCAACAATTTTTCTTTTATCACGTAAGGATTTAAAATTTTCCTTCAGTTTTATTATCCATTTTTTTCGTTTCTAATGCTGTTTATTTCTCTATCGCAAAATCTCTCTAGAAATCTTTTTCTAGAAATTTTCATAAATTCACACAGAATATCAGTAACTTATATCAAGATCCTCCAAGAAATAAAGAGTAATATCTTTAATATTAAAAAAATTTGAAGGGAAAATAATTATGAGTGTTTTTTTTTGGTGCATGAAATTGGATGGCCTTAGGTTTAATTGATTAGGTAAGTTGATTTATTTCTTTGTGTATTTTATTTAAACTGAATGTTTACAAGTTGCTCGATTCTGCTTAAATAAGTTAATAATTTTATATATCTTCTTTGTAATATGTCAATAATATATTTTAAATAAAACATTTTCTAAATTAATCATAGGTGTTTATTTCTTTTGGCTCTCACTGTATGTCGAGATCCTATCCTATTCGTCTGAAATTGTGCTAAACGCAGTAAATGAAATCAAGGAAGAGAAGAGATCTTGCATGCGATTCAATCATTCATTGAATCTATTTGTTAAAATAAATTCACCCAATCATCTCCGAATCTTTATAGCGTACTGCATCTTTGAGAATAATATAAATTTATCTCATTTTCAATAAATATCATAACAATTTATTAGCTCTGATTTTGTTTCATTTACTTCCTATGCACTGTAAAAAAAACCATACTATGCCTAGTAAATTTTCTAAATATACAAATCCATATTCGTATTCATCTTTTTACATCTGCAGGGAGTTTCTAACATTTTAAAAGAAACTAAAAGCAAATCAGCCTTACAAAGTCATTTTTTATAATGGTAATTAGGGTCTAGGGGCGATGAAGAGGCTCTATGCCAATGAATTAAATTTTAAAAACATATAAAAGTGTAGAACCGCTCTCTCGTGAAACAAAATGAATGGAATACAAATTTACAATGATATAAAGATTCCATTGAGTGAATAACAATTCCGTGAATCGCAAAATGCAGGATAAATAATAAAATGACAACTTAATATTAACAACAAACAATTGGATTACTTAAAGCATTCAGATGATTGGTTATTCGATTCGCCACATGTTGTTTGTTATTCATGTTTTTGTGTTGGCGTGTTATTGTAAATTCATTTTATATTTATCTGTATTGCACATTTGAGGATCTCTATGCTTTGTTTCATTCAATGGCAGAGAGTCTTTTGTAGTTATGAGTGTGTGGCTCCTTGTTTTATTCTAAAAACTGATTTATTACTGGCATTCTTTAGAGTCGGTATCGTAATTCTATAAACATCTTTTATACACAAGATATACAAAAATACTTTCTTACTACATTTCTTAATAAAACAAAGTAATTATTATAGGAGAAGCCGATTTGCACACTCGTATCGAAAAGAAGTATAAAGTAGGGTTGTCGTCAACAAATTCAAACTCCGAATTTTGACTCATCTCCAAGTTTTAGACAAGTTTCCCCCAAGTTCAAAAAGCACATTTTTAGCATTATGTTCATCTGTCTATCCATTAACAAAGATAATTAAAAAACTCCTTGAGTGAGTCAGATGACATTCGATGCATCGTACTTTTACCAAATGTGTAGATATATATCCAGTTTTGTGTCAATTCTTTTCAGAGGAAATCTTTCTGTCCGACTGTTCGAATATTAGTTACCTACAAAACGAAGAGAGCTAGATGGGTAAAATTCAGTACAGAGATTTAACGTCGAAAGTGTAGACATTTGTATTTTGATCCACATCCAACAAAAGGCTGGTCGTCTTACTTTTAGAAGCATGCAAACGCGATAACTCAAAAACACACACAATCATTTAAATATATCAATTTAGTCTGCTGTTTTGCGATTGCCACAGTAGTTCTGTGTTCAATGGGTTGGAAATAAACGAGTTGAAAAGATAAATTCCTCTTCATTGGAGAATCCGCAAGTCAGTTTCGGAGAGATCATTCGCTCTGGTTTATTGTGTCCGTAATATAAATAATTTTGTTCATTTCTATTCAAATTAGATTCGAGAGTTTCAAAATATCTTAAAGAGTTGAATATAAGAAGTCAAAACCTGCGCGCCCTAAATATAATTTCCCTTTTTTTATGCATGCGCACTCATAAGGAAAGAGAGAGAAAACAAATAAGCGCAAGTGGAAACGCGGATACAAGAAGTGAGTGGAGGGTTATGTTGAGAGATTTTGTATCATCCTGTTTTGTGCGAACTTCTTTTTTTATCTAATGAATGATTAAAAAAGACTCATGCGAAATAAATTATTTCTTAGAATACTAAGATGAATGGTAGATGCAAGTTCGGTAAGCGTTAAAATCATAAATAGAACTATAAATAAGAAAACCATTGCATATTTACATGAAGTTAGTCGAAAATATTTCAAATCAAATAATTACAATCTTTTCAGTATCAATGACAGAATGATAAGATAAATAAAAAGGTTCGCTCATTTCACAGTGAGCAGCTCTGAGAATCTTCTCAAGTCCACAGATTTCTTAGAAGTTCATTATTTTCGGATTCATCGCATCAAGAAAATATATTAACTTTCCTTCTGCCTGTTTTTGTATTTGTAATGAGTGGTTTTAGTGACAAGGTTTCTTTGAGGGTTCATTCTATTTTTTACTCAACATCTTCGGAAAAGTTCTAACGTAAAAAAAATTTCTCAGAAATGTTCAGGTTTTGACGTTCACGAAAAGGGAGCAAAAGAAATTCATTTGAATACTTCTGTTGCTCAGATTTCTTAGATTGCCATATAATTTTTTTAAATTTCCAGCATCAGAGATTTAGCCAAATCTGGCCTCGTTAAGAGGTTTTAGTCTTCTTTGGCATCAATACTTAAACAACAGTTAAAAGAAATATATTCACTCACATTGTTATTTGAAATTTTTTCTACGGGCACGCTGAATGTTTCCTTTCTATCCATATTCGATACAGTACTCGCATACTTATATTTTTACTTGCTATTTTTCCTGATATTCTAGCTACAATTATTTTAAATCATACTTTGGTTAACGACAAAATCCATATATTTAAAACAAGGGGGGAAAACCCCCAAATGAACCAGTCACCCAGCTGTATTCATAAATCAAATTTCGCCCATTTTTCTTTCATGTGAATTATCACGACCACTAAATCTGTGACCAAGGGCTGTTTTCCTTTTCCCACTCCCACTTAAAAAAGAAATCGAAAAACACTACTTCACTGCCTATTCTCTAAGCGACTAAAGCCGCGTCATCTTTTCAGCCACAGTCATCGCACAGATCAAAAGAAATATTTGCCTCATGTGAATACTCCTTACCTTTCGAGATATCAAATGTTATTTGCTTCTTTTTCCCATCGCGAGAAATATTGCAAAATAAAATTGACAATTTTCAACGAGTGGGAAAATTTCACTCAATGATATCAACACTTCGAAGCATGTGGAAAAAAAATAGAATATTCCAACATTATTGTGCAAGGGTCATTTCAATTTTAACATGATAAGATACAACTCATCAAAGTTAATTAGCATGACTAAATTAATTTTATTAATTCTAGCCCCCATTAACAAACATATTTATGGCATTTATATGATTATGTCGACCCATTTATAAAAATGTATAATAGAAAGTATTATTTTAAATCATGTTTGCATAATAAAAGAAAGGTATTCTGATTGGTTAGCTGTATATAGAAACAGTCCAATGATATGACGTAAAAATTAACGAAATTCATTCAGATGGGAGATTCTAAATTGTTATCTCTCGAATAAGTCACCTGCTTTGATATGAAATCAAAATGGATGAAATAAGCTCATTTTATTAAAGGGTTGTGAGTAAGGAACTCAGGCAAGAATTTTGTCCAGCAGAAACGTAAAGCGTTTGAAATTTTCTTCGAAAATGAAAGGCGATTAAAACCCAGTGACCACTCTGCCGTATCAAGAGCTATTAACTTTGCATATGAAAAAAAGGAGGATTGACGAAATCGGTGCAGTAATTATAGCTGGCATACCGGTTTTGCTATTTTTTTTAAATATGTAGGGGATGAAGGAACAATTGGTGATAAAAGGCGATCATTCGAATCAATGTATGTAATGTAAATAAAATCAGCGGGAATGGTAACCCTAAAATGTTTCCGAGAACTCTTTAAGCAAGATGATTTGGTATTTTAGACGTGTTTTTTTCCCAGCCGAATGAAACCAAAAACAGAACTACAATTACAGCCACAAAATCACATACCATAATTGATACATTTTTCATTGCATATTTGTGTTATCGATTCTGAAAATACAGACCGACAGACTTTCAATCTGCAACTGAATTGATTCAAAATTTGATAAATGTCTCCAATATGAGATAAAAATCCCCGAGCATCATTCGCTTAGCTCTCTTCATTTTGTAATTATCATGTTCACTTTTAATAAAAGTTCCGACAGACGGACAAACATACTTGCTCTGAATAGATTTCTCCCCAAGTTCAATAGAAATCTAAAAATTTAGTTTAAAGATTGTATGTTAAATTTCATCTGTCTAGTTCAAAGCGTTTATGAGTTCTCTCTCTCATCGACAGACGAACATATTGCCAAAAATGTGTTTTTCTCTCCGTGGAAAGTCCGATATGCGGAGATTCACCAAAATTTGGAGTTTTATTCTCTCTACACTTCGTGTCCGAAAATGTTAAACTCAATACAATTAATTCTATTTCAATGAATGGCCAAGAAAATAATGGACATGAACAATCATTCACTGCTACAAGGCTCAGTATACTCAGATATTATATCAAAAATGTATT
The DNA here is from genome assembly GCF_947563725.1 of Argiope bruennichi. Lineage (NCBI taxonomy): Eukaryota > Metazoa > Arthropoda > Arachnida > Araneae > Araneidae > Argiope > Argiope bruennichi. The sequence continues at coordinate 144,113,382 of NC_079153.1, read as the reverse complement.
TATTCTTAATTAACAACATATGTCGTCTTTTGTTTTTAGATAATTCGTTAAAACTATGAAGTATATATTGAAATCTTTGTTAATGTCAGTGGCGGATTTACAAGTGGAGAGACTGGCAACTGTCTAAGGCCACTGGACTGGGAGAAGTAAAAAAGAAATTATTAATTTACCAAATAAATAAGTTTGTAAAAAGTAATTTTTCATGAATTATAAAATCTTAAGATGATATTAATATTTTGTCAAACATAAGTGGTCAGGTTTCTATCTGTTTTTGTGTCAAAAATATCGACATTTTGAAAGTTTTTCCATATTAAAAATTTCCCATAAAAAACTTATCAACAAGATTCTTGGATCAAAAGGAAACAAGCGACAACATCGTTCTAAGAGAAATCGAACCATATGACTACAAGCTTCCAAGATAGGCAAGATCTTATATTTGTATAAAGACTATTATTAGCTTTCCCACATCGGAAAATTCTGCTTTTTACCAAGAAGCTGCGCTACATGATCATTAAAAGCTTTATAGTTTTTAAGACTACTAAATGGCCACTGATGAATATCGTCTTATAACAAGTTGAGTATGCTATGTTTCAAAAATATAAAACCGTTTCCGCATGACTGAGTTCAGTGCAAGTGAAAATGAAAGCATGCATTGCATAAAATGTAGATGCAAACAGTTTTCAATCAGATGCATTATACAAAAACAAAAATTATAAATAACGAGAAACCAGCCTGACTTTTCCCTTCCTAGAATCTGTGAACATTAACGTATTTTTTTTCTTCTATTTTCTTTAACTTCTCACTTCTATTTTCTTTACAATTTCTCTTAAACACTTGCATAAATTCAATATTGCTAAAATGCCACAATGCGACGTCACCTGACCAGTTTGTTTATATATTTTAATTTTAAACAATTAATCTCTTTCCACCCGGAGACACGAGACTCTCTTCGGTTTTTCGCGCTCGCTCTCCATTTAAATATCGCATTCTTGCAAGACGCAAGCTGTACTTGCTCCTTCACAACTTTTATGTGACTCTATTCTTACAAATGTGTTTCAAAAAAATCTGTAATTATTAGAATATAATCTTTAAATCAAGCTTCATTAGATTTACCCCGTGCATGATAACTTCCAAAATGTCCAGCAATAGAGAACTTGTGATCAGATTTCAACATGTATTTTCAACTACCGCAACATAACATAAACAAAAATATTGTTTAGCACACAATATTAACTTTTTCTGAGTTTCTCTTATTTTTTAAATCAGTTATTTGGATTAGGAGGAATTATTCTTCATAAAGATAGACAAATATATGCCTGCCTTTGAGAGAAAAAAACTATCATTTAACCGCAGATAAAGATAACTTTCATAGTGGTGCATATATGCAGTTAGAAATATCTCTCTTGTGTCTGCTGATCTCTTGGCTGGATAATAAACAATACAACCATATGCTGACAGCTTTTTGCTAAAGCTCCATGCCATGTACTAACATTAGCAGACTACCAAGAAAGGAAAAAGGTCAAAGTTTTGACATTTATCTTAAGCTCACATATATCTCTTACATTGCGTCACCGAAAGAAGGGGTCTAAAAACATCGAAATGAAAGTCGAGCTTAGCAGCAGCGTCATTCCTCTAACAAGACCATCCTGATATCTAAAAAGAAGAAACGACATTCCTAGGTCTAATATCAATACATCATTGCATCTATGTTGTGAGAGAAAGTCAAATATTGGTTCTGAGGAACTAATTCGACTTTGGAGGACAGTATTTGTCAGCAGTATGATTGAAAAAAGCTGATAGATTGGAAGACTTTCCAATTGCCATACCTGCTCTTCATCTTTAATGTTGTTCTAAAATAAAGACTGGCCGACCAAGCCTTGATGTCCACATTCAGAAATGGGATTGTCCAAATTTAACAACATGAGACTTAGTAGCTTATCTTTATTATTTTGCAAAGTTTATTTTGTGGAAAATATAGATTGTGATCGAATAGATAAATAAAATAGTAATTATTTAAGCAGACAGGGATGGTAATTTTAGAATATTCAAGATCATTCTATTCACACGAATTATTAAAAAATTACATCTGCTAATTCGGAGGAATTCAAATGTTTTCCAACTCATTGGCTTATATAGTTACTAATAAAAAATAAGAATTTAATAAGCAATATAAATATGGAAAAGACTAAACTTGTTATAAATTCAACGAGAAGCCATTATAACAAAATAGAATCATTACAACAAAGCTGACTAAGGCAGGTGATTAAACGTAAACATAAAATGATATTAAATGTAATTGATACTTTTGAAAACTATCCAAATAAGAACCGAAAAACACTTCGACGGAAGAAATGGAATCATTATCAACACCACCAAGCAAACACTCTATTAGACATTACAAACAGCACTTGCACCACGCATAATGGATCCAAAGTCTATTGAACCCAATCACGTGAGCATGAATTGGCTTCCTTGGAATTCAAGAAAAAATTTCTTTTTTGTTAGTTTGCAATTAGAAGACAAAAATATTTCTTTTAAAAGTATTATCAATTCAAAAAGGAAGGATTTCATTAAAATGTAGCATTTATTCTAATTTTATTATTGTATTGTGATCTGTGTAATTAAATTATTTCAAAATAAATTTACTTAACTTTACTAAACTATTTTATTTATTCAAGATATACTAATTTAAAATTTAGCATTTGTAATTAAATGTCTACTTGTCAAGGAACTTTAACAGATATTTTAAAGTCCTAAAATAATACCTTTAAACTAAGCAATTTTAAATGCACAAGTCTCAAATATAAAAGGATTTCCAATTAAAATCAATGTACAACAAAACAGTTCATCAACTTTTTAAAATATAAAGTTATTAAAAAGAATTATTAAAGTAATGAATATTATTACAATATTTATAAACCTTTAGCGATACTTTTAAAAATCTTTTATTTCATTTGCAAGACAAATTTTATTTCATTACGATTTTAAATTATTAATTGAATGAAGATTGCTTTGCGCTTAAGCAAGAGCATAAGCTTAGAGCAATTCCTGTGATATAAATTAGCTTGATATTAAAGTATGAATTGCATTTAAAGAAATCTTCATTGATGAATTGAAATTGTTTCTATCTAGATTTAAGAAATCCTAATCATCAGTTGAAGCCATGAAGAATCAGTTGACGAATGTATTGCTCTTACAGATGCGAGAAAGGCGTTGGAACTTGTCCGAGTTCAGACGTTTAATAAAACTTTTGGAATGGTTTGTTAATTATTAATGACTTAATTACCCGATGTCATTATTTGAGTTATAGCCAATGAAGTAACCTAAGTAAGGAAGGAAACAATCAATCACTAGAAACAAAATAAAAATAGGTTATATAAATCTGAGGTCTGGAACTTCGCTATTTCAGCTTACTTCTTCTCGTGAAGATTTTAACGAGTTTTATCTAGATCTATTAAATATATCATTTGTTGGTATATAACTCATTATAATGTCCTCATTTTCCTTATTTGACATTGTTTGAAAGGAAGCGGAAGACGAAAGTAATAATGAACGAAAAATGTTGCGTGGGCGACATTTCCCTTCGCGAATAAGCATGCATATTCGTTACTGACGACCAACTAAAACAGTTTGTATAATAAACAATTTCATATCACTTTTGAAGAAATTGCCTTTTCATAAACAATTATAATGAGAAGTCGTTCTTTAACTTTTTTTAACATAAAAAACTAATCAGTTTATACTGAGAGCGGCTATGAAAAGTATTGGGTAAATTATAAAACAGAAACCGAGCAAAGGGTTTCATAGGGTCCGTATACCCAAATCTCTTACAAAAATTATGTTATAGACAATGATTTTTTTTTTATTTTAAGGAGATGTACATCACTGTATTATTTATTGCTTAGTAGAAATGTGCAATTTATAAAAGAATTATTTCATTTAAAAAGATCATTTTATTTTGAAAACATTTTGCTGATTTCATCGTGTTATAAATTTTGTATTTTAATGCTGAAAATTTAAAGTCCTTGTTATATGATTTGTGTATTTTGAAATAAAGATTAAAATACATTTTAAATTTTAGTGCTATTATTAATAATATTCTGATATTCAAAAAGAAGTATTAAATATTAGTAAAAATCAAATTCAAGATATATTTTTAATACATGCTATTTTGACAATTTTCATGAACAAGAATTTGGCATTAAGATAGAGAAAGGCTGCTTTCTTAGAAGTAAGTAAATCAAATTTGTTAAGTAAATCAAATTTGAAATTATTTTTCAGAAAAATATTACAAAATTAGAAATTTTTCAGAAGTTTTACTTGGTTTAAAAATTTTATTTAGAGCTAAGTATTAAATTGTAGCTATCCTCAGAACATAAAAAACTATCTTCATTCGTTAAAAAAATATTTCATATTATTTCAGGGGATCAGTTTTGTCCTTCATTACTAAACAGTAAATAATTATGTTATTTATTTATAAAGAAAAAAATATTTTATAAATTTCCTCTCTTCTGATGCTTTCGGGGATTTATTTTAGATTACTAAAGTGAACATAATTTTGCAAAAAAAGAAAGTTTGTCTTCTTAGTAGATATATGCAATGTGGGTTAGCTTAGATTTGATATTCAAAAATTCTAAATATGATCATTTCTTAGGCAATAATATCCCTTTACATCATTCTCTCCAAGGAGAAAACATTATAAAAATTTAATTTTATCCATTTTATATTTTGTTTCACATTGGCATGTTACCTGCTATATCCTTGCCAACGCTATAAAAATTTAATTAAATCTTTTTTTAAACAAATTTGGAAAAGAAGGCGCAAATAGTTTTTGGTGATACTGAAAATAATCTTTTCTCTGAGTGTAAAAATTTATTCTCTGTAACAATTGGAGATCTGAAATGTGAGTTAAAGAAATTATCTAAAATTATAAACAAAATTTAAAAACGTTTATAAAATTGTATTTGCCATTTTATTTCATTCATTTTTTGCATTCTGAATATTTTTTTCAAGCCATGACTAATGATCATTCATTGCTAAGCTATTCACTATTCTGGAATCTTATGATAGCATGGGCCTGCTATCATACGAGACTTATGGAGGGAGGAATTATAATAATTTTATTTTATTCGCTTTCTAAAAATAATTATACTTCAACCATACAAACTCTGGCTTTACTTTGAATTGTGCGGGCTTTTATATTCCCTCATTGAATCTAACAAGTACTGAAACAAAAAAAATACTTTCTCTGCAAAATTGTACTCTAAAGCTCTATAAATTCGAAAGATATGCTAACGGTTTCATTTCATTGCTTTCTGCCTTCCTGTTAAAAAAAATAGCAACATTGGTCAAAGATAAGTAACAATAAAAATAGTTGTTAAAGAACTCCACGTCTGCTTCTCTTTAAATCAAAGAAATGTTGTATGTATTATCTCGACTTGATTGAAAAATAAACACGAGAGTAAATCTGCCTTTTCATATATATCTCGGCATTTCACGTTATTTACCCTTAAAATTAAATACTTTGGCACTTTATAACACTATTTGATATTTAATCCTTGCAATCTGATTTGAGCTTATGAGTTAATTTAGAATTCGCTTTTCATGTTGCTTATTCAATATTTATGCCATGTCTTGTAATTAAATTCTAACTGTATTTTTGTACTTAAACTCTTCGAGATTCCTATTCAGCGCTTTATGCGTCACTGCAAGCAAATAAATAAACAAAATACTCTCGTCATATCCGTCGTCAAAGTAAAAACAAATGACATAGGCATTATTAGACTACTTTGTTAAAAAAGAGCTCAATTCAGAGAGGTGGCAGACATAAGAAAATCCTGACTCTCTGGCCTCGTAACCACTCTAATGTTCTGATTCCCAATTTAAAAGGATGCGTCAGTGGATGCGAATCACCTCAGCTTCTTACACATTTATACTGTAGTTCACTATATTTATTTCCAAGATTGCTCAAATGGAAGGAAATGAAATTTCGAAGGAAAGGAATATCGATCCTAACTTTCTGGGATGGGAAACATTGCACTTCAATCAACGAGTTCGATAGGTTGACTTTTCTTCAAGAAATCACATTCTAAAAAATTATAAATATTAAAAAAAATTATAAATAAATATAAATTTTAATATTCGTTCCAAGTAATACTTCTGCAGTGAAACCAAATAAAGCTGATATATATATGTATATTTATATAAGTAGCTAGAACGTGAAATGCATCATAACTAAATGACGTAAAAATTGGAATAATGATTGCCAGCAATCTGTCTTTAGATTTGTAAAGAGTCACGACGACACAAAAATGCTTTTGACTTCGACAAAAGCAAACACAAAATAAGTCATTCAATGAAAGCTTGCGAGGAAAGCGAGAGAAGTCTTTCGATTTTTTTCCTTGTATTGTTGAAATAAATTAAAATTTTCATATGCTATATTATTTTAAAAGCTAATAATAATGCAGCTGATTTTTTTTTCCATTATACTAAACGTTTATTTTTTTGAATTGAATCAAACTATTTTTAACCAAAAATACTTCGTTAACCACAGCATTGCCTTTTAAATAGTTAAGTCGCTTAGAAATTGTAATTGTAATAATTGCAAGATCTTTATCTTGTAGTTGATATAATCACAGAACATTTTCAACTATTTTTTGTTTCTTCTTCATTTTGGTAAAGAAAAATAATCTCAATAAAATACTGCCTATTTGATGAAAGAAAAATATATCATTACACTAACATTCTTGATAATAAACATTCAACTCTTCTCAGTAATTTAAAGCTTCTTTTGAAGATTGAAAGAAATCTCTCAAGGAAAATCTGAACCAAGCAAAAGAGCTCGTAACATAAGTTTCGCGTCTTCTTTACAGGAATCCTCTAATTATCTTGCAGAACAAAATAATAAAACTTTTATTTCACAACCAATCCGGGATTATTCGATTAATTAACTGCCTAATTAGACGGAAATATGCAACAATCAATTACAGCTCCCCCCCCGTTCCGGTAATTATCAGCAAAACCATTGAGATGTTAGAAGAATTTTTCGGTACAAACGATTTGGAAAGAAATTGTCAAATATCTGAAAATCGATTTTCTGCCTCGTTATTGAACGTTGAATCAATATTGGATTCTGTAGTCATTTTGAATGTATTTTAAATGAAAATAGTGAGTGGTAATTTTTAGAAGTTATCTTTTCGCATTTCAATAATTGTCATTAAAAATTCAGCAACAGGAGGCTGATTGTAACAACTTCTTTAATAGTTATTACTTCGATCTTTTCCTTTGAAGTTTATTTTCTACTTTGCAGAATAACGTGTTATTTAAGGTCTGCTTAAACGTGCCTGGAAAGGCGGAATGTTTCAAAATCCACAAAATTCAGTAAACTCGCTTTTTCGAATTTCTAGAGAGGATTAGGTCGAGTAGGATGCCTGAATACTAACGCGATTTCATTTACTTTCTTCGAGTGGGAGAGTTAGCAAGTATAAAGATATTTTACATTCAAAAACTTTCATGTAAAAAAATATATCGAAAGAGGGGGACGCCTCTTCTGTGTTTTTAATGAGAAATTAGCGATTTCTTTCTAACATTTAAATTACATTTTAAAACTTTTCTGAAAAAAAAAAGCCTCAAATATTTTTTATGTTAAACATAAATATAGTGAAAGCAATATACACAAGCTTAAAACTTTATAAATTTAAGTATGATAAACGTATTTTAACATAGCACAATTTGCAAGAATTAATTAAATATCTGACTTAAAATTAATTGTGCGGTTTGCAAAAATTTTTAATGATATCCAATGATTTTGCTTCTATTTTAAAATAGAATTTCTTTCATGTGATAAAATGTTTCAATTTATGTTTTGTACCAGTCCAGTTATTTGAAATTTAGAACTACTTTATATTTCATACCGAAATATTTTTTATATGCATAAAATCTTAGCTTTGATACAAGGAAACAATCATCACAATTTCACTCGTCCTGTTTTACAAATTCTTGCTACTTTAAAAACAACCAAAGCCGTATAAAAACAGAAGCATGTCAGCTTTATTTTTATGTTGTTGCAAGTGTTCAATGTGTGTTTCCTTCCTCCCGAGATATACGAGACCTCTTAACCTAATTCTAATTTTAATTAATTATTTTTATTTTTTTATCTTAAATTTCTCGATCCAGATCACACTTTTTCATTTAATTATATCCAATACGAGCTCTAAAATATTAATGACCAGTGTGTCCGTGCGTATATTCAAAAATATCCAAGATTGTCTTTGTTAAATTCATACGTATCAAAGAAATCCTTAAAAGAATCTCTTAGTAAAAGCATTAAGGGAAGAAACTCTCACACAACTGCCCTTTTTTCGAACTGCTCGAACACACGTGCCAACTTCGGTCCCCATGTACGAATCTTATCCTCCCGTGCAAAAATAAATCCAAGTTTTCCAAATGTGTCTTCTTTTCAGGTATTCATCTGGAAAACTGTGTTATCTAGACAGAAGTCCAATTCCACACAATGTGCCAATTTCATTTGTTTCAATGGTAGCAAGTGGCACGCGCTAGGCATAAATGGTGATATAAGTACTCTAAGTGAATATCTAGTTGATTTCTATTAACTGTGAGCGATACAATCTCAAATTCTATTTATTTAATCATATGGAACAGTTCATCTTTTAGGCATTATCCTTTTGAACGTCAGTTGGCGAATCTGAAGCCGGGCTTGTTTGTTACATATTTTATCAGTATTCTTGCTATATTGAAACAAGCGATGCAGAATTCATTCGCACACATAAAATAAATGTTCTTCTCGTTAATCACTATTTCGAACTAGAAAATAAAACTCATCTTTCTGTTTTCACTCCATTGAAAGGTTCATGAAAAAGAAAGTGACAGCATAAAATGGTATAGCATTCTCTATAAAACCCCGATTCAACAATTTTTATCATTTTCCTAACACAACTTATTTCTCCAAAATCTTAAAAAGCGATTATCTTTTTCCCATAGAAAATGAGTCTTAACTTTTTTCAAAAAATATTAAAATTTATTTGATTTATTTAATATACATTTTCATTATCAACCATTATTCATAAGTTTTTAATTTCTTACCAAGAGATTTTGTATTAATAAAAAAGCAAAATTTTATTGTAAAAATTGGAACGGAATGTTTAAATGTTGTTAGTGACCTCTTCGAGTTCAGAACATTAATTTGAGAATCATGCCAGCGTCTGTTTATCCGTCCGTGCATTTGTGAAAACGATAACTCGAAAACGAAGTACGCAAGTTTGCAGAAGCTTTGCACCAGTCAAAATTCACAAAAATAGAATTTTTTTTAGAAACGAACATTACAATACGAAATAAAACAAAAGTAGAGCACTAACGGATTTTAACCCTCGCGTTTTCAGTTCTCAAGAAATGAAACTGTTAATTGCATTTCAATGATTGTTCTTATTTATATTCGCATTACCTTCTTCCGATTCTTTCAGCAAAATGATTTAATAATTGAATTGAATGCACAGCTGGTTAGAATTTAATAAAACTCCAATCAGTAAGCCAAAAGGGAACAGGATTTTAGAAAATGAAAAGATGAATCTCTGATCAAAGTTTTCAGACATGGTGTCGCAAGTTTAGGTCAAACGGCATATAACATTAGAATAAGAATCGGAAAATGAAGATAGGGTGGCTTTTAATATGAAATGAGTATTTCTAATGGGTAGGACAGAAAGAGAATACGACCTTTTTTCCCTTTTTCTTTTTTCTCTCTTATCCATCCTGTCTTTCTGCCACATTAGGTTGAATGTTTAGGGATGGATTTTGAATAAAAATATCTAGGAAATAAGAAATTCATATTTTCGCCATCAAATTGGCATCACTGAATAAATTTTATTTATTTTTTTTAAATTTTAGGACAGCATAAAAATTATTCTCTCTTAACGATAGCCGGATAATGTCAGCAGAAGCAAAATCTCTTCGGATATAAAATAGAATGGCAGTTGCAAATCATCTAATGAGAGGACTTTAAATGCAATAAAGTAAACAATTCTTACGTTTCCACATTTACTAGGACTAGGTTTTCTTATAGTTAAATACCAGTTTTAATAAGCTGAGGAACATCTCCTTTTTTTCCATGGCATTTAAATAAAAATAACGAACCAAAATGTTATGATTAAAAGTTAATACAACATTGTGTGCCTGAGTTATACGAAAGTACGATTATAAGATAAAATTAATATCTTATCAATTACTGGTAAAATTAAGATGCTTTCAAAGATGCGCTGCAAGAATAATTTTGTCCCTTTCGAGGGAAATAAAAAGTAAATATTTTATCTAATTGCATTTTAAAAATGAACAGTTTTGAAAAGCTGGAAATGGTACCTCAAACCTCAAACAGAATAACAGAATATTTAATGTTCTCATCAGTTTCGCTATAATCTCATCCTTTATTTCTTTAATGTCCGCGTGATAAAACAAGGTTCGCAGACGAAGTAAAATGTCAACTGTTCTCATTTTTACTGTATTTAGAGAAAAGCATTTGCATTTGTTGTTCCCATAAACCTACATTGATGTTAAGAATATGCTGATAACAGTATCAAAAGTAATCTGATGCGTTTATTATGGAAATAGAAATGGATCGTTGTATTTGCATTCCGTGAAAAAACTAAATCTTCCTTTTTCTGTTAATTGTAATCATTTTCATTTACTAAAATGAATTATTAACAACAAAATCTACGCGTTTAGACGGATGAGTCATTATAGTTTTTCATTGATTATTTGCCACTGAATCGCTTTCGAAAAAATTGATATGCAAATTTAAAACACTAATGCACCAAATGGATCTAGAGTTTTAAGCGACTGAAAAACTGATTCAAGACATATTATTCCCAACTTTAAAGGAAAAGATATTTTCTGTGCGCTTTTTTTACTTTTGAGACACATTATAGATTATTACCTCTGCTTCGATAAAACAGCCTTCTTAATGAGTTGTCTCCCTTGTTTACAACGAAAAACCAAATAACGTGGTAGCCGTGCCATCATCAACAACGACAAAAAGACATTGTTGAAAAAGAAATCGGTAACTAATTAAAATATAAAAAGAAACCTATCGTGGACTTTCAGTTTTTTAACAAGTATTTATTTCCCTAATGCGTTTTGCATTCTGAAATCTTTTTTTTCTTTGGTTAATTCCCCAGAGTGTCGTAATGCGTTTAGAATTAAATTTTATGTGTTGTGGTTAAGAAAAACGAAATCTGAAAAGAAAAAAAAATGACATGAAAAAAACTTTTCACATCTTTTAGTTTTCAAGCTTTGTTATCGAAAATATTCTTCCATTTTCCAGCATTTAGCGGTAATATCTTTATTTTTATTTTTCTTTAATCTTAGAAAAAACAAGAAATAATATATAAGAAAACTTTGGTAATATCTTGAAAACCCTGTTGTCTAATATATAACCAAATTGTTTAGATTATGATAATAGATAGCATTAAAAGTTCTTTTATAGATAAAAAAGGATTTATGAAATTTTAGCATGAGCCAACTGCTTGTTATAAACGAATTTTATAATGGATTTTTATTTAAGAAAGTTGTCTTAAGATAAATTAGTAAAAATTGTAATAATATCATACATAGGAAAATATGTTATACATTTTTTAAAATATATATGAAGTTTTTTTATAATATCAAAATTTGAAATTTTTATTTTGGTAGCTTATGGTGCATTCAAAACATCTAATATCATTTATAAAACATCAATAGAAAAATACGGTTCAAAATGTTTAACTTTTTTGTTGCCATACCATGGAAATTACGTTCATTTTAAAATTTTTCATTTTTTATTAGGAAATTATATCCGATTGACGATTTTAATTTAATTAATTAAAAAATATATTTCAAAATATACAAATTCAACAGTTTTCATTGTTAAGAAAGCTCATTAAAAATACCCGCCTCTCGCAAAGTTAGGAGTTTCCTTGCATTCCCCTTCCAGAATGCAAATACAAAATTCAGAATTGCGCATTAAGTCTAGAATATGTAAACAAATAGTTCAGTGTAATCGAAAAAAAATATAGGTGCATAATTAGATATGGAATTCATTAATGAAAAAGGTTACAAATTCATGATGAAAGAGTATTACAAATTTTGGAGTTAATAAAATCTGATGAGGAATATATATTAGCTATTTAAAGTTGGAATATGTTGTAACTTTCTAATTTGCTAGGAAGAAACTTTTTGTAAGAAAAACAACAGAAATATCATGTAAGTAAGATATCGAAATAACTCCATTTTTTTTTCATTTATTTTAATGCTTAGTGTCTTTTATCGAAATTACACACGTTATTGCTGTGTTTTCTTCCAGGGAAATCGTTTGCGTGACGTCCCATCGGTGGCACTCAGATTTGAGGATGAGAGACTTCATGTGTGATGGTTAGTTCGCGTCATTACACATAGATACAGAAATGTGGTGGGAGTCAGCGACCCCCTGCCAATTGCGGACATGCTTCTAACGGGTGGGGTTTCACCGTGACCAGGGGGATTGAATCTTATCTCTTGCCAATGCTATAGCGGAGATTTTTCCATTTGTGGGCCGGAGGAACTTTATAATTAGACCACCTTCATCATGCAGGTTCGAGATATTGCTACAAATATTTCAAAAATAAGTTTTTGAGTCAATCACATTGTTTGCTCATCGATATGCGAGCGTAACGGAAATTCATGCTTACATGATAAACGTCAAATACGATAAGTCAATTTAATTTTAGAATCCATTGTGCATATGGCAGATGGGAAACAAATTTGATGTTGCAGTATAGTTAAACAAAACACGGTTAGAAGTTATACGGCATGCGCAGTTACCTTTGCCATGCCACTGTGACGCCATGTTAACTCCATTTTATTAGGAACATAAATATTAGAGGGAAGTAGCATATACAGTGCATAAGAAATATTGTAAATAAAAATATTTTATCCAGCTATGTTTTATTTTGAGAAGTATTCATCGGATTTATTATTTGGAAAATACCAGTATAAAGTTCTAAATTTTTAGTTAATTATAAAATCTAGGGCTAAAATGCTTTAATGATAAAATCTAATTTAATCTAATTCATACTACAGAATCAAACTGAATCACTACGTCTTTTTAAATATATACAATAGAAAAAATTAATAGATCTATTCTATTGTGTTATAGAGTAAAATTAACATCAAATGCTAACGCATGATATTAAAATAGAAGCTTTATCAATTCATATCAATAACATAGCTTGCCGACAATACTTATCAGTTTCTTATAATCCAATATGTTTCGGAACAAATAAATCGGAATTAATTTTTCAAATGTATACTAATTTCTCTACCATAACTTAGTTTATTTTCTTGCTGGGATTTACAGAATAAAAAAAAATGATTCATTCCATCCATATAAGTTGTCTGCGAATTTTAATGTCACATGAAATTAAAATTCCTAAAAAGACTAACATTTAATACTTAAATATATTAGATTCATTTTCAATTTCTAGCAAAGATCTCTATTATTTCATTTCCGATTTAGATTAATTATTTTAATATGCAAGTTCTGCCGATAGAATGCATACGAGCTTTGAATATCTACTGTATAAACGTTTACTAAAATACACGAAATTTCTCAAATGAAGCAAGACAAATATAGAAATTCGACAATTGTTAAAAAGATACAGAAATCAAAAAAATTCACACAATACCAAAGTTCAGGCTTTTTATATGATATCTTCTGATAAAGGAGGATTATGCTTTTAGGAAACGAGATTCACTTCGGAGGGTAAAGAATATTACTGTTGTCATTTGACCACATTTACCAACGAACGCTTGTCATTAAAATAACCACTGAAATATAAAATATTTATTCCATGTATACATTTTTCAAATAGCCTGCGTTTTACAGAAGTAAGGGAAAGCTTAAGTCAAATATCTGCGGTTTCAAACTTCTGAAATCAAGAACGCAATCCTCAGCTGATTTTCACCTAAGCATCCTCCCTACTCGGTCACTCATCCATACACTCGCCATTCAGCAGCTATCAACTAAAATGAATCCAATGTCCTGAACTTTGTCTCTTCCACTTTGAGAGTTAACAACATCTTAAATTTTTCTCCCTCCACTTGATGGATTTAACCGAGGCCAACATTCAATTCTTAATATGCATCGCAAAGACAATAAAAGTCTGTAATCAGAAGTGAAAGGAAGAATTCGAGTGGTTCCTTCCACGGCCCATCTATCCTCCAGGTGACTGGATTGCGAAACGGGAAGGACAGGATCCCGAACCGAGGTGTCTTATGCCTGTGAAATCGTTATTCGTGGGAGGTAAGCACTCATTTGCATAATGGCATATTTAAATTATTTGACGATTAAAGCGTCTCTAACAGCAGAAAATAAATCGTGTTTATTTTGGAGTTTTCCATAAGGCTGCTCGTAATTGGTGAGGATCTCTGAACATTAGTGGCGAGTTTTCTGGAATATTTACATATTGAGAATGCTAAGTCTTTTGAAGCTCAGCTGTTACGCATTATATTCGGTGAATTTATTTAAGTCATTCCTAATTTTAAATAAGAAAGTAGGGCGAAGTCATAAACTAGGTTTAAAATCTATTGAAGGTAAGATTTTGGTGTCTAGTGATATTAATTATATATGACATTCTGAATACAAATTTTTACATTATAGTAAAGCTTTCTTTTATCAAACTCTGGATAATGTGACATCCTGTTTGTCTGAAATGTTTCTTAACTCGGCAGAAAAGACAAAGAATTTCAGCATGAAAATATAATTTGGAGTGCCAGATGGGTTTGTGTAATATTGTATCAACTCGACACATTGCATCAGACGCATATAACAGATATGGACTAGAAGTATCATGTACTCGATAACAGTTTATCGACTCGATTGATACCAGTTGATAATTTTCTCGGTCTCATTTCAGTCAATACTATATCAGTCTGATATAAAGTATTAGGCTGATATAGTCTAGTTGACCGCTTAGTCGGTATAATGAGCAATGTGTGATATTTTTGTAACAATAACTATTTCAATCTTAGCCATTACTCCATGTAGCGCTAGCGGTAACATGCACACACCATTGTAGAATCTCCACATTTTTTTATGCTAAGCATATATATCGTCAAAGCTATTCCTTTCCTCTTCTAGTCCATTCGTTAATCACTGCCAACTCCAAAACCAGTACCTCTTCCGAAGATTTTAGTTTAGTTTACTTATATTAACGTGCCGTTGTAAAACAACACTAGGGCTATTTTGGGACGGACCTCATCATTTTGAACCGCAGTCAGATGACGAGTATGACACCTGAGTTGGCACCCTCCTCTGCCCACCACACCAGCTGGAGGACATTTGGCCCTGACGGATTTAACGTGCCACAGGCCCCCTTACACGACGGTTCTTCGATGGAAGCGAATCTCGAACCTGAAATCCTACGGCTCAAGAGCCGAGACATTACCACCAGGCCACCGCGGCCTCTCCTCTTCCGTAGAAGCGAAATTTCAATTCAAAATTACTTTCTTCTTCTTATTATTATTATTAGCTAAAAGTCTCTGTTAAAGTCGGGTGATAGTGTATTAATCGGATAAAAGGTATTAAGGTGATACTTATGTAACAGAATGTCAGAGCATTACAGTATTGCCCTATTCTTGTCTGTAGTTGTGTCCCGACAAAACAAACATTCGCTTTAAGTTTTCTATCTTTACCTACAATTGCTTGACATTGTCTGGAATAAAAGTATCTCCAACACATTCGTTTATCTTTTCGTGCAATATTTATTAAGAATGATAACATTTTCGTTAAATAAATAAGCACATTTTGCTTTATATAATCTTTTTTTATTCGAAACAAATTGGTAACTCAAGCAAACAGATTTATTATAAGTCAATTAATAAAACTTTAAATCAAATAAAAGGAAGTGTTTCCTTTTAATATAAAATAACACGATAACAACAAAATGGAAAGAGGAAGATAGAAAAAAAATTCGGTGCGCAGATTTAACATCTGAATGGCAGACAGTCATCCAATTTTGAGTGAAATCCAATAAAGGGTTGAGTGTCTGTCGGTCTGTACTTTCAGAAACATGCAAACACGATAAAAAAAATGAATGCAATATATCACATTGGAAACGGGATTTTATAACTATAATTATAGTTTTGTGTCACATTTTTTGTTTCAATCGGTTGATAAGATACACATTCAGTTTTCGAATGCGGTCTTCCAGAAATGAATCGCCAATAAAAAAAAAAGCTGTCTAAGGATCACGCAATATCCAAAATATTAATTTCACGCCATAGGTCAATATTTCGTAGAATACTAAGCCAATGCCAAGCAAGGCGTTTCCTGCCATATCCAAATTCTACCCTTTTTTGCAGGGGCGGCGGGAAAAAAAACTTTATTAGAAAGTAAGCGAGAAAATTTTTCAGACTCCCCCTTGATTCGTAATAGAAGTTTTCATTTTTTGTAAGAGGATTTGCAGCGGCAGTTGAAAAGTATGAGAGAATTATTTTGAATGTTTATTCGAATGGCAACATATACATTTTATTAAGAGATCCAACATTCAGCAGCAATCATTGGTTCCTTACTGTTGCAATTCAACTGTGTCCTTTCACTTTCAGGATTCGCTGGTGGGTCAATAAAATTCAATGACGGTGTAACAAGGGGCGAAAGGGTTTCCAAATATTCAACCCTTTCTCCCGTCTTCCAGACAATAATATGGCCTTTTAATGACATGTTTAAGCTTAAAATAGGCACGTCAAACGTCTATGAGTGATTGGCATTTCAACTGAAATCTATTTTTATATTATCTCACTATTTATATCATAATACTTGCATTTTATATGGATGACAAAAATGCCACTTCGATTTATCTTTTTGCTTCTTTTCATCCTTAAATAAATAGCCAAGCCAAACCATTACAAAATTAAATATAAAATGAACTGAATCATTTCTCAAAGTATACCCGATAGAAAAGAATCTTTGTATGTCGTTTTCTATCCGAGATAAACCATCGACATTCGCGATCTCTTCACTTTTGAATATGCATTATTTCCTCACAGCTGAATTTATTTCCATAAATGAATCGAGTGAAACACAATTAATATTTCAGATGATAGGAAATAACACGTTACATCCGTACTTTGCATTTCCATACGTGAACGAACCCTCGCCCGCATTTTTCTGCTGCAGCAAGTTCATGTCGATATGAATGCATGTTTTCCGGCCCACCAGATCTGTTCTGTGCTTGACATTTTAATTTGCACACCTATGCAACACCCTCTGTGAAAATTGAATAAAATTATGTCAAACAGGAATCGATTTTGTGTCTGCAACAACCCAGCCCGGTTCCATGCCCCCTTTCGTCTTTACTTCACTTCGGATCATTGATACATTGCGACGCTCGATTTAGATAGCCGGCCCATGTTGATGCGATTCAGAATGAAAGAGATACGCAAATGACTCGTGGCAGTTCAATGAAATAGAAGCAATCATTTTCTGAAAGAAATTATGACACCGTGTTTGTTACGTCCCCCCACCCCGCTGTTTTTCAATAGTGGTGTAAAGTTTGTTTTAAAATCGATATTAGAATTTATTTGATAACAAACTGTTGTCTCGAGCTTATAAAATTGTATTTGCAGATCGTTGATTCGTATTTAATTTGAAAACTTTTCTGGACGTCAATTGGAAGCACGGTTGTTTCTTAAAGTCTCTCCAAATCTCTTTCGCATAAACTCTAATAAAAATTAGTTGTGTTTTAGGCTTCTTCTTCTCCAATCGATTTGAACCAACATTTGACACAGAGTTGCAATGGCACTCACAAAATCCTATACTAAATTTGATGTATTTAATATTTTTCAGTTACCTGAGAGACTTACACTTTTCTGAGAGAACAGAAAGATATATATACATACTTCTTGTTGAATATGGCTCAAAATTCGGTAGATGCTTATAGCATAGATATTTAATATGTGTACCTCATTTTATTCACAAACAATCTTTGTTTTGTTATTATCGTATTAACATATATTCAAACAGCCTGACAGTCAGATTTCCTCTGAATAGATTTTGCGTGAAATATACAAATTGGGTATTAAAACCATACACTGTTTTTGAATTGTTTTTGTCACAGATATAATATCAATAATGTGTGATTTTCGAACTCAGGAAGATATCAAATATGGAAAATTCGTCAAAAGCTGAGTTCATTTTTTTTTATTACTTTCTCTAGACTTCGTATTCGAAAAGGTAAAAAACTGATCAATAAATTTCGAATTCGCTGATGTATTTAAACATGGGAGAGGAGTGGTAGTTGCTCCTTGGATCGATTTTGTAAATTTGATGGCGAAATGGGTGTTTGTATGAAAATCATTTACAATTCGCTTAGAGTGCTGATTGAAAAAAAAATGTTGAATATTTACCTGATTTTCCCACTGAAAATTGCTATAAAAATGAATTATTTCATCTTAAATTTTTCATACTATTAAGAAATGATGTTAGTATGCGCATATTACAGCGGGACTAATAATCTTATGTTTTGCGAACTGGTTTTTCTCTTACTAATCAAAAATAATCACCCTGATTTGTTGTTCCTTTGACTATGTCAGATTAGCAATAATTCTTATATAAAAGAAACTAGGTGTATTTGAGCCTAACCTTTGGAAGATGTGTGTGTAGCATTAGTATTCAACCTTTGGTCGTATGGGCTACCGCAACAGATTTACTTTCCAATATGAAAAACCACTGTAGTAGAAAATAGGTAGGAAAATAACGTCTTTCGCGAGTCCGAAGTAAATGTTATCTTTTCTTTCCTTTATGGTTTGGAAACTTTCACTTCAAATATTTGTAAATGTTATGCATACTTTAATCTACAATTTAATACCTGAATATGTGTCAGAGGTTTAATCTTCAGATTTAAAAAAAGTCAACTTAGGAAGGCTTAAGGCTACCAAAAAAACTAAATACCCATAAAACAAGAATTGACATAGGTAAGCGCCTCTTTATATTTAATAAAATATTTCATAATATTTTTGGCTTATGTGTCAATAAGGACCATCTGGAAGGATTTTCTCGAAACTTTCTTAATGCTCCTTAATGGGCTGGTTAGAATATTTTTTGAAACATGATATCTTAAATTCTAATTTGTACAGACACACAATTCTAATTGGAAATGATGCCTAATATTAGTCTTCATATTGTCTGCCTCAATCAAGTTATAAAAATATATGGTTTCTGTTTAACAATTTCTGCATCAACGATGAATAAAAAAAGCGAGATTTTTTTTCTGTCATTTTAACTTTTAAATAGATATTAAAAATTTATTTCTATAAATATAACTTTTATTGAGGCACAAAACATCCTTTGTTCATACAGATTATTTTGGTATATAAATAATTGTATTTGGTTCATTTCTTATTGAATTATAATTGTTTGAATGAAGCAGCATAGTGGAAAAATATTCTTCATAAAATGAGTTTAAAAAAAACCCGAAACTAGAGTTTTTAGTAAGAGTACCTCAATAAAAATATTTATAACTCGAGAAATATTCCGAATATTGACAACATCTTGGTATCGTTTGAAAGCTAAAGCATCATAAAACATTTTGAAGCATTAAAAAAATATTCGATATTTTGAACGATTTTCGAAGTTTCAAGTGTGTACGTACACCTTTAGCGATTATAAATCATTTTCTCGTTTATGTATGTTTTTATGATTAGTCCGGATCCAAAGTACGATACATCCCTACAGTCTAAGATGCTGCACTATGTTGCATTATTGACCACCGTGTCAATACATGTATATGTGTGCGTGAGTGTCAATTGAACATTTTGTTCTATAAGAATATGAAATGAATGCAAAATTAATAAATAAAAAGTTAAAATCAGTATTCGTAAAAGAATAATTATCTTGTGAAGGATGTTCTAATAAAAAATTAACATCGAAAATCGGTCATAGATTCACACAACACTCTTTTCTATTGATTATCCTTGAAGATCGTCTTTATTCCATACATTTGAAATGTTTTGAGGCAACTGGTGTTAATTACATCAAAACATATAAAAAATAGGCTTCATTTTTTGAACTTTACTCTAGCGGACATATTTACATACATTAAGCCCGCTTACACACCAAATCGCAGCAAATTACGATTTAGGTAACTTCCAGCTGAGTAGGAGAAATCTTTCCGATAAATCGACTGCGTGAAAGGATTGAACCTCTAATGGATTACCAGTACGGCAGTAATATTGTATAGTTTCTAAAAAAATTGTTGGAATGTTTTTAAAAAAAGGTTATGTCAGTTCAAAATGAGTTATGCTTAACATACTGCTATGAGCATCGCTCGTGGGTCACACTTGCTGATTTTATCGAGCCATCTATCTCATTGGATTATCTCTTCTCTACTATAATTAAGAGATAGCGAAGAAGGAATCGTCTAATCAGATGGGAGGTCGAAATATCAGATATCAGTCGTGGCAGTGAACGTTTAAAAAAAATGCGTGAGTAACCATTTTTACCCTTTGTACTCGCATGATGACTCGACTCTCGCTCTTCATTCAAAACGGTGCATCATTTTGACGTTTTATTTATTTATTTAATTAATTAATTTTTATTGTTAAAAATACCTGCAGAGTAGTAAAAAGATTCTAATTAATTAAACGGGAGAATTCAGCTTAAAACAATTTTATATACTTATTTTTGGAGCAATAAACATGTCTTTTTATTAGGTTAATAATTATGCATCGAATTACTTTTCTGAGTATAAAGGGTTAACATACTTTAGGAGAAATTCCTTTATTTTTTTCATCAGTATATTTTATCAGCTTTATAATATGAGCATCTGCATTTATTTCATAAAAATACAAATCGATTTGTGAATAAAAACAAAAAGAAAGGAATATAAGCGAAAAGGTACGAACACGATCCATTCTTTACATTTCACATTTTTTGGTTTATGCCCTTCTTTTGAACAGCAGCGTTCCGTTTGTCAGTTTAGGGCGGAATGAGTATCGGCGCCAGAGATCATCTGTCGCATCTCATTCAGCGTTGGCATGAGCTGAAGATGGAAGGAAAATATTATTTTGGAGAGATGCCCCGAACACTCATTCAGTGCGGTCGACGCATGAAAGAATCGTTTCTTCAAAGGGATGGGAATCGATTTGGGCTCGATAAACGTCCATACCGATAATGTGGAGAAGCATTCGGGAATGGAAGGGTTGGTGAAATTCGAATGCCTACTCACTAAAGAGTACAAATGCATCAAATTTAGTGAAATATTTAGTGAATATATTCAGCTATATTGCCCCATACATTACAACATTATCGAAATATGTTTTGCTTTTAAATAATTACTTGTCACATAAAATGTTCAAAAATTTCTCCTCCCAGTTTAAAAAGCGGCTGACGTAGTGGTAGATTTGTCTGTTACTTCCTTGCATGGGAAGAACAGAGGAAGTCAAAAAAATCAAACTCGATATTTTGATGAATCTCTCGTTTTAGCCCCCCCCGCCAGTTCGAAAAACCATTTTTGGCATTATGTCAGTCTGTCTATCTAGCTATCTGTCTGTGACAAAGATAACTAAAAAAATTCTTAGAGCTAGATGGATAAAATTTGGTACTCGGTCCGCACGCCATATTTATAGATTTTTATCAAATTTTGAACAAAATCCGTCCAAAATAAGTATGGCTGTCCGGAAGCTCTAATGTATGTTAACTAGGTAACTACAAAACGGAAAGAGCTAGATGTATGAAATTCGGTACACAGATTTAAATCCATAGTGTGGGCACCAATCAAATTTTGAGCCAAATGCATTAAAAGATTTGACCCTTTGGTGATCCGTCATTCCAGAACTATGTAAACGCGGTAACTCAAACTTAAAGTGGCTTAAAAATATTAAATTTGTTATGTAACTTCAATTGTTTTTTTTTTTTTGCGTTAAATTTTAGCTTTAATCGGTCGGTAAAAACGCGCCGAAATGAAATTCGATTTTCGGATGCTATTAACCACATGCCAGGGTTTAATCGCCAAAACACTCCCCTATAATCAATTCATATAAGTGAAAATGTTAAATTCATTCCAAAGTTTAACATTTCGTAATTATTGTGCGTTCATGCCACGTTATCAGGGATAGCACCTTCATTGGAAAGTATACGAGAAAATCCATCCCCACTGGTTCAAAGAGACAATGGACCAAAAAAGCAATGGCAAATATTCAGAACGAAAGACATTTTTTTCCAAAAGTTATGCACAATACCATGGTTAGATAAAATATTCATAAAATCATTAGTTGATTAATAAAATCAAGTACTTCAGTTACAAAGCATAAAATATTAGAAAATAATTTAACAAAATAATGCCACATTTTAATTAAAATTAGAAATTAGAAGCAATAATGAAAATGAAATGTTCTTTCACAATTCCTGCTTTTTAAAAATTTATTTTACAAAAATGAACACACATTTCTTAGACTAATTATAAAGTTTCTGCAGTAAGACAAACATAACTAATATTGTCCAAATTTTTCCCAAAAGAAACAAAGCCAATCAAAATTCAGTTTTTTTCCACATTATTTTTAAGCAATGACTGCAATCTGAAATATTTAATGAATGTTTTTCACTAAGTAACTAGAATAATATAACATCAAACTGTGTAATTCTATATGTGCTGAATATATATCTCTGACTTTGATAGTATTGAAAACTACTACTTTGCATGAAAACAACTAACAGAGGAATGCCGAAAAGAATGGTAACTATTAATTCTCTGAGACTAAATAATAGTGCTTTGGAACCATTTCATCCCCTAATTGTTCCGAACATGGCCCACCACTCCTGAAGCAGTAATTGTAGCAGTCAGATTAAGTAAAATGTTCCCGTTCTTCAAACTCCCATTGTCAGTTTTTAGATCAAATAGCAACTTTTCTTGGTTTCACAATAACAGCGACTCTTGATCACTGGGTATCAAAACTAATTGGTTGTAAATTCTTACTTTAGAGAGCACAGATTTGATTTGTGGTAAACCTTAGATGTACTGCAGTACACTTTCTCTGTTACTGTACACAGTGCGATCGTCTGGCACCTATCGTTGAAGAATGATTTTAAAAACATCCTCTACCACAAAACTTTCCTTTATCCTCTAATAAAGATGCTATCCCCTCCCCTCTGCATAAAATCGTCGCCCTTGGATAAGAAATACTGATCTTTAGTTTGAATTTAGCCTTTTTAGTGAATATATTGTGATCCGAGATGATAAATTCTTGGAATATTATTGGAAAATGGAATTTGTGTTCAGAAACTGTTTATAAAAATCATATACTAAATTTGATGTATTTAAGTCACTAACACTTCATCAATAAACGACAGTTCTGAAGTGCATCGAACTCAAAAGTGAGTAAAAAACAATCCAATGAAAAGTGAACTTACGTGCTGATGTATGTTTATATGACCTGCAGAAGTAACGTTTGATACTATATTATTCTCGAGCGTTTATTGCAAGTAGGGATTGCAATACCGGGACACCGAATACCGGTATTTTGAGCCATTTGTACAATTTTGTAATACCGGTGTTCATAAGTTTAAATACCGATTTTTCAGTATTTACTAGAAATTTTTTAAATTATCTTTAAATTGTTCAGAGATCGCCAACATAGCAAAATAGTATACATTTTTGTTTTTATGTCTCCCTAACGGACGAAATTAATTAGACTGTGAATACAAAGTTGCATCGTACAATCAAAAGAAGTGATAAAATACTATATGACAATGGAGTGTAAAACACTCCACGCTTTTGCGTATACGTTAGTATGGGTTTACTTTAACAAAATAGAAGTGAGAGGAAAGATGAAAGGAGACGTTTAGGAGGAGATTCTAAAATACGTTGGAACAGTTTTCTCCAAATGATGGAACGAATTTTGAAACTGAAAAATCCAAAAAGTAATAATCGACTTAAACCAGCAAATTAATTTTTCAGATAGTGAATTCGACATAATATCCAGAACAGGTTGTTATAACTTAATATAAACTTAATATTAAAACTGGATGTTGAGGCATCATGTCGGAGAGATTCTAATTTATTAACAGCTAATACAACAATAAATTTCATTTTGCAGTCACTGAAAGAACAGAACACATCATTATCCTAAAAATTATATATCACATTGAAAAATCGCACAGAATAAAGACATACCGAAATAGAAAATGTCTTACGGTATTTACATAATTATAACGATTTTAAAAATGAAAAAGAAGAAAAAGAGACTAACCAATTCAAATCTGATTAAGTTTATAGTAAATTTTCTTGAATTTTTTTCACCCACAAATCTATCCACATTCAGAAGAATTCGGTACAGTTATCGGAGATTATGATGACACTAATGTGAAAGGAATTGTCTCTTGAACAAAAATTAAAATTGGCGATAATAAATTCAATAAACCAAAATACAATACAGAATATCAGTACCACCAACTAACGTAGATGCCGAAAGAGCGTTTTCGACAGCTGATAATGTTTGCACAAAATTACATTCCAGACTTAATAACAGTACGATTGATGCATTATGTTTCAGATCACATTTCAAAAATTTGTAATAGTACCACAGACTGAATAGTGATATTAACACTTTTTTGTTTATCTAAACATTATTATTGCCAGGCTCTCCGCTGAACACTTTCAGTGGGTCCCCTCAGATGTTGGTTTAAATGGTAATGAGATAGCGGATAATTTAGCTAAGACTGCCTCAGCTGACATATTTCAGGGTGATGCAACACTAACTTATTCTGAAATCTCCTCTATCAAAAAGATGGAGTCGAGTCACTTTGGAGAGTTCCATATGCTCACCCTTGTTGCTTTGGTAAGAGTCCCGGCTAGTGTCACAGTCTGAATATCTCTAGAAAACAGCAAACGGCTCTCTCGTTTTTTAAGTGGACACACCAAATCCCTTACCTTCTAACACGGACGGATTTGCTGAATGTCCTCGGTGCTAGGCAGATCAAGCCTCCCCCAATCATATTCTTAAATGTTTGAATTTTACGATTTTTGAGATTTTAAGGGATCCACTATTGTTTTTGGACTTTTTAGAGATCTTTGGTTTCATGGAGGTGGTATAGCGCAGCTATACCACCTTGGATCAGAAACAGCAACAACACTTTTTTGTGATTTAAATAAAGAAAATGTTCCTTTACTTTTTTGTGATTTAAATAAATAAAATGTTCTTTTTTTGTGATTTTTTATATACTGTTATAATTTATAAATTACAAATTATTTTTGTAATATTTACATTGTCTAATAAACCTGGTAAATAAAACAAAGAAACACCCGTGTTTTCTTCCTTTTCCTAAAATTTCTACTACATCCCGGTATTAAGATCTAAAAAATACCGAATACCGGTATTGAACTTTTGGTCCGATATTGCAATCCCTAATTGCAACGGATTATGATTGCAATTTTGAAAATGATTGCTCTTGTAAGTTTCAGATATAAAAGAATATCTAATTAGAATCTCATGAGTGGCCACATTTAAAAAGCTACATTGAAGCTGCAAAATATTTTTAGAAATCTTTTGTAGGTTGCTCGCCATGTCATTAAAAAAGTATATTCAGTCGGAGGAAAGGAGATACAAAAGAAATCAAGGAATAAATTTCAAACAGAAAGTCTAATCCAGCACAAAAATCTATTGAACTGTCGACAAATAGATAATAGTTATGAATTGCCTACAAAAATCGATGATCATATTTTTCCTCCCAAAAAAATTATTTTACAGAAATATTCTTTGTATTATCTTAAAATTCAGAAGAGTTGGCTTTTTAATGATATAAAAATAATTTCAGTTGAATTTTCCCTTTCATTTTAACAATATTTTTAATATAATTTGATACACTATTTATAATGATATTTTAAAATGCTATGATGGAATTCAAACTCAGCCATCAAAACATTCACTCATTCACTCCTTATCGGGATTTTCACTTCTCTTTTACTTCGTAATATATACACTTTTTAATTTGTAGTTGTAGTGGGCTTATTAAACTGAATTTATGTTTCTCGATCGCATCAAATGAGAAAGGGAAATGTTTTTATGAATGCAATCTATAAATCATTTAACAGCCTCAAAATTCAATCATCCGGGTGAGTGACGCGGTCGTCAAACACGGCTTATTGTATATAAGGTTCGATCATTATCTGTCAGATCGAATTTCTCATACAACGACCGAAACATGTTGTTTCTGGAAATGGTGAAAGCGGGAGCGACTCGTGTTCTATTGTTTCGCTCCGAGGCTACCCCCACATCCTTCCAAAATAAATTAAATTCTCGTTAAGTGATTGCGTTACCAAGTTCCATTTCAATTCTTTCGAGGGAATGTAACAATCTCCAGTGGAAATATTTCATTAGCTAACAGACGCAGGAGATATCCAGAACTGTGGTTTTTCAATTTTTCGAATTCTGAGAAATGAGTGTTTCGTTTCATTAAATGGAATTTTCCAGAGCTCAATTTTACCAGGAACCGTAAATGAAAAGTATTAATCATTGCAGTGAGCATAAACTGAGCTTTGTCAGTGTTATCTTTTTATTTAAGTATGCGAAATGTTCCAATGGAAAGCGGAACATTTTTTAACTATATAGCATTAGTCATTTAAATTTTACTTGTAATATTTTTAAAAATAAAGGGAATTGGATCGATTTGCAGAAGATAGGCATAATGGAATGAGTGGTTTTACTACTGCCCATGTCTCATGTTGAATGTGTGGCAAATTTTAGCTTGGTGATCTTTCAATGGCCATTACGGTACATAAAAGAAAATTCAGATTTTTGTAAAAAGAAAAATCTCTTGCTTGCAATATTGCATATTAATATATATTTAAAAGCTCAAAATGGGATACTTTACAATTATATAAAAATTGTTGATGTTTCCTTTAAAAATAACAACACACATCCTTTGTTCAGAATTTGATATTTTTTGTCTATCTGATTCACTTTGATGCAATGCCAAATATGCGGCTTTATTAAACTATTAAAGAAACTGAAAATTACTTTCCTTTCCAGGAGGAGGAGTCAATTATCCGAACTATTATAGCACGGTTACGTAATGTAAATTTTCGGTCCATTTGTTGACTGTCCTGTGCACTTTTTATGTTTGATAAGATCAGAAGAACTCATTACAATTTCACAAAATCAATACCCTTAAATCTGTTGCTAGTTACCTGAGGCTACGTATATCTTCTGGACAAATCATCGATTATTATGACTAATTATGAACTTAAACAGAGCATTGTATATTTGATTTAACAGACCTATGCAAAAAAAAAATCTCATTCCTGAAGCTAACATTTTTCATCACAAGTTCGTTAAATTAGAAGTCTTCAAAACTCTTACAAGAACCGATAATACTGTTTTCACGAATGAGACCTCGAAAGAAAGTTCCAACACAGCAGCTGTCAATCGTTAATGCATGAAGACTGAATCTACTTAGTATTTTAAAATTATACCGTCAGGTAGTAATATTTTTAGTAAAAATCAAAAGTAAAAATGGATCATTTTTAAGAAATAAAGGAAGAAAAAGGATCTTCCCACACTCATCTGTGAAAAATGAAACATCGATTAAAACGCCAGTTTTTCTTAAGGAGATGTTCAATTCCCGCATCTCACTCCCGATTTCCGAGGTAGAAGAACTGATAATCAGTGCCAAACATGCCAATAATAATAGCAGAAATAAGACGGCAGCAGAAGTCTTGATTTATAGCAGTGGCCGAAGAAAATATTTCGCCGTCAGTTATCCATTATGCGACAGCCAACCGAGAAGAGGCAATTCGCGGCTTGTAATCTGATAAGACAAATGACTGGAGTAACCTGCTTTCTCTCCCGTGTCGCCTCTAAATAAAACATGGCGTTTGCATACGGCCCTCACACAGGCAAGCCGAAAAGGGCCTTTAATAAAATGTTCGCCAGGAATATTAGTTGCGCTAAGAAATGATAAAATATCCCCCCCCCTACTTTACCCAGAGTTTCTTTAATTATTAAACTTAATGCACTATCGAAAAGAGAAAAAACTATTTATCATTTCATTATATGTAGTATCCTATGAAATCCTAATTCACTTACTCCATTTTGTTTCTTCCGTATACTAGCCACCTCTGGCGACCAGCTTATTCGCCTAGATTATTGACTTTTAAGATTGTTAAATAATTAATATGAAGTGCATCTTTTTTTGAAATTCAATGTGTGATTTGATGCGACTGAAAAATATGAATTCAATTGAATCAGTTTACTGAAAATAAAATTTTAAAAAATGTTTTTACATTGAGAAATAAAAGCAGAAGTGATAATTCTATTATAGAATTATATATTGGTAAGAACGCGAGACTTCAGTTTTTGATGGATGAGTTTAAATTGGGTCATAATATTTCAAAACAGATTTTGTGTCAAATTGAATTAAAAGCCCTTAATAAAATGAAGGGGAGAAATTATATAGAAATCAAATTTATATCATAATAAAAATAACGCTTCGCGTCTTTGAGACTAAATACTAGCTTTGGAAGATATGGACGTCAATTTTCATCTGGCGACTATCGTCTGAAAATATTTTTGTGCTCGATTAATCTTTCTGATTGAAGCCTTTTTTTCAATAATTTCTTTTGTATCTTCTTCCCTCTGACTCTTTTGATTGTTGCCATTCGCCAATAAGGAATAAAAGTGATTTCTGTGCTATGTATGTTATACAAGTATGACACTTCAAGGAAAATGAAAGTTTTAAAATTGAACCTGATAACCAACCGGAAAGAAAGTAGATTGTTAGTAAGTGCACAACTTTGCTTCCGCCTTTCTTCGATAGATGATTTCAGCGGCAAATGCTGATGGATATAGGCAAATCAAATATTCACACAGTAAGCTTGGACATTTATGAATAAAATGAAAGCACTACATCATTGAATTTGTGTTTCCATCAGAATTTTATATGCGATGCCATGAGAAAATTTTAAATAGGATTTAAACATTTGGCCCACAATATCACAGTATGATAATGTTTTAAATTTTCTTTTCCTGCCCGTATATTAGATTCAAAAAATTTATTCTAATTTCTCAAGATTATATGTACACTAGAAGTAAAGTAAATAGTACCACAACGCGCATATTTGTATATTACGCGCAGTAATTGAAATGATGAAAAATATTCTTCTAAAATTTAAAAAAATTATTAAAATAAGGTAAAAAAAACTGTACGCGAACAAAAATTAACATCTTAGAAGAATTATTGTTTTGAGTTATAAGTAGTATAAAAGTTGTTCAAGTACAATAATTTGCTCGGAAGTTACTAAGGGAAAATGTTCAAATTGATTCATTTTTAATTAAGAATCTATAATTTTGACTACTACACAAGAAGTAACTACAAGTATGATTTTAAATGATTAAAAAAATGTAAAGTAACTATAAATAAACGATTTTTGAGACCCGTATATCGCAGTTTGCGTATGGTATCCTGCCCACAAACGTTACTATTTTGAAAACATTAGCATCTGCACTCATGCTATACCCAATTAAAGTAAATTTTGTTTGCCGTTTCTAAAGCACCATATTAAAATAGAGAATCCAACTCTTCCTCGCTGATAACGCTTACATTGCCTTTTTCAGAAAAAAAAATATAAAGTTACATGACCACTATTTTGGAGTCCATCAATGTGGATCAGATGTCGAGGATGATACACGAGCAGACATTCGGCTTCCTCATCTTTCGCTCCGCACTAGTTAGAAGTCATTTATCCTCCACTTTTACGGGTCACTAACTGCATATGGTTATGTTAATCTTTCAGTAAATCGCCCTCAATGAATCGAACATTGAACTTTCCCCTCTCCAAGTCGTGAATCTTCCTCGCTGCCATCACGTTCCCAAGATCCGTACGAAATATATAATAGAACATTGGCGTATTGACTTTAACTCAAGAATGACAGTGCAAAAAAAGGGAAGTTATCCATTATTTAGCAAAAGAGAAGTATACCCATATAGTTGTTTGAACTGTGCATTATACGATATCTTTTTATCCGAAGGCTTCAAAATGTACGAATGCATCTGAAACACAGTTTCTTTCAGTTTTTATTTTCTCGAATACCAAGTATAGAGAAAATATTGTAATAGTCAAAAAATCGGAACTGGAGATTTTAATGAATTTCCACATTTTAGGTCGAAAAAACACATTTTTGGCATTATGTCCGTCTGTGACAAGGGTGACTCAAAAAGGCCCAGTTCCGACAGTTTATAAACTAAATTTGTAGATTTCCAACAAATTTTGAGTAAAATCGGTTCCGAGAATGTCTGTTTGAATATGACACGATAATTACAAAACGAAGAGAGCTGGATGGATAAATTTCGGATTTAACATCTAGAGTGTTGACACCATTTAATGTCCATTTAGGTGCCGTACGTCTGTCGGTCTGTACTTTCAGAAACGCGTCAGCACGAGGCCTCAGACTTGCAATCATTTAAATATATCACACTTGATTCGTGACTAAAAATATAGTTTGATGTCTCATTTTTGTTTTAAACAATTTCAAACAGAATTTCTATTGCGTCTGAAACATAAATTAGATTTACAAATATTATTTATAGCACGCCAATCAAAAAACTCTCCAAGGATCACACCATCGAATCAGGAAAAAGGCCAAATTCACGCCAAATGGTAATATTGTTATACGCCAGTGATGTGCAAGGAGTTCTCTGGGATAATATCTTTACTAAGCAGTATACGAGAAAGCTTTTGGGGGGGGGGGGACCACTCGTTCTGGTATCGTAAGGAAAAGACAATCAAAGTTGGCGAATTTGCTTTGATTTTCTACAAGACTGACGCTTTCCTCGCGAACACTTTATTTCAGTACACTTTTGAGCCTGGGAGGAAGAAACACCGGTACACAACATTTGGAAACATTTTTTTTTTTTTTTCCAGAGGGCGCAATAGAAAAAAAGAAGTTCCGAAAATGCTCCCATTTCAGGCGTCTGAATCGACATTCTTTTTTTCGTGCTACCTTTCTTTAAAAATGCTGGAAGATTTTATGGCTTATTGCACATCTCGTGACAATTTTCTTTTCTTTTCACTTCGTCCCGCTTTTTCATATTGGAACAAAAAATTCAAAATGGAAAGGCTCTCATTTTTTTGCTGTTTATGTAAAATGACAACTCATGAAATGCTAAACCTTGCATTCGATAGGCGTAACTCAAAAGGTTACGATGTTGTTATAATAATGGGAATCAAAAGAAAAAACAAAGAAAAAATGGAATTTTTTACCTATTATTATTTTTTAAAAATGGGCCTATTTTAAAGTCATGCATTTATAAATCTTTCCAACTAAATGGCGCTGACTTTTTTTCAAATAAATCAATGCAAAATTTTGGTTATATTTTATAAAATATTCATTGGTTTTTGTACGTGATAAAATGGACTGATTTTGAGTTTTGTACGTGTCAATCAGCCGGATTTTGGAGGTTTTCAATCGGATTCCGTGTCAATCAACGGGATTTTTTCTAGGTTGAAAGTGAAAATAATGCATCATATACAAAATCCAATGCACTAAAATGAAGCTCCCATTAGGTACTTCGAATTACAGACATTTATATCTACATTCACTTAAAAACTGAGATTAATTTAAAATGTAAGCTTCATTTGAACCCATTAAAATATCTCAAGTGCCCATTTGGTTTTTATGAGGTTGAAAATAATTTAATGTCCGAAATAAAATATATCATCTAATTCAAAATACAGACAAAATCGCAATTCAAGAGGGTGTAAAGAGGGAAGCTAAAATGCTGTGTGTGGTAAAATAAGCCGTATTGGGCGAATATGCAATGCTCTTTTTTATGCATATTTCTTTCAGGCTTGTAAAAATAAAGTTTTATAATCGAATTCAAATTCGTTTCCCGACGTGGTAGAATTTTTGAATTTTATGCGTGTGGATTCTTAATATTTGCACACTGTTTTAATATTTTACAGAATCTAACAAGTGATTAATCCTTTTTTTTATTTTTACTGATAGCACCATCTCGTAGCGACTTTAATAATAACTGATTTTAAGGTATTATAATATTTATAACAATGAATTATAAAAAAAAACTATATAGAAAATATAAATAAAAGTATACTTTTTTATTAGTTCACTAATGAAAGATTATTTAAAAACAAAACAAAGCTGCTTTGATAAAACATTCTAAAATGATAATCGTGCTATAAATTTAAGGTGCATTGGTAGAAGCACCTAGATTTCGATATCATAAGGTAGAGATTCTCTTAACTATTCATTTTATCTTAATCTGCTGTAGTTAAATAGCTAGTTTGAATATAATATGAGAGAAATGTCTTAAATTCAATAATCTTTCAGTAATTCCAAATATATGAAATCAAAGGATGTCAGGCTAACGAAAGCAACGGAGTAGTGGATATGCTTCAATTCAATAAAGAATTATTAAGAAGCCCATAAATATTCGGCAATATACAAAAATATACAGAAAATGTATGTGCAACAAATGATAATGCTATATATATATATATATATATATATAGAGAGAGAGAGAGAGAGAGAGAGAGAGATTCTATATTTTATTCACAGAACCCAAATAATATGTCATCAAATTTATTTCTAAAACTGTACGTTTAAAATGCTTTATCTCGGTTTTTCTTTTCGTACTTTCTACTTTCCAAGTCGGTTATCGATACTGCGCTCACCATCACGCCTTTTAAAATGACAGCAGATAGAATATTGGACTATTTGGTTAAATAAAGAAGAATAAAAATTGTTGAAGAACCCAAAGCCTGCTTCTTCGAATAATGTCTTTCATATTATATAATTCAAAATCTTAGCAGCAGTCAATTATTTACACCCCACCAAAGCCTCGGTTGCCTTTTTTTCCCTTTAAAGCTATCAACTTACCTTTTTGAAAATGTGGGACAAATCAAAGAGTCTGATTAAGGATACTTATCTTCTCCTTTTCTTAAATTCAAAAAGAATTATAAGATAAGAAGAAGATAAAAGAATTTTACTTATATATAACACAAATGCAAAATTTGAAAACAGAAAACCATTTGTTATAGAATCCAATATCTGCGGAGCCAAAGATTAAAAAATACATATATTCTAAGCTGTAAGGTCATTCATTCTTTACAAAAAAAAATGAATAAACAAAAATTGATTGTTAATCAACAATTCATATTCAAAGCAGAAAAAAGACGTACGCGGATCTTTTTTCCCTTTTCAGCCCTGAAAGCTTACCAATACATATATTTTTGTCCCATGGAAAAAATATATATTGTCTGTAAGGGACAAAATTTATGCATGCCAAGGGGAATGCAATCCACTATACCTTTTCGTAAAATACTCGATTCCTAATATTTACAAAAAACTGATAGACAATTCTGGCATTTCCCTATCTTTGCATCTTTAAGTAGAAGCACGCAGTTTTGATGTCTAGATTTTTCTCTTAAAAACTAAGTCATCGAATGAACATCGGCTCTTTGAATTCAATAAAAACATCGGGACTTTTTAGGAATATGGAAAGCTAATTCATGACAATGGAGAGACTCCCAAGGCCTCCAAACACCATTTGCATTTTTACCAAAGCGAATTTCGAAATTTATATTCTGCTGTTTGGCAACGGCCGAAGACAAATCGCGCAGAGCTCCAAGAAAACAAAATAAACTCCGAGATTCGAAGTCATGAAATTTTATATGATTTTGGCTTTTCAATTTTTTAAAAAATGTGATGTTTATTTTGGGCTCAAAATTTCAGTAAATGATTTTTTTTTTCTCATTTCGCAATGCAAGATATACATGTCCTATGAGTTAATTTCTAAGCTGTTGTAAACAGACATAGTTTAACATGGAAAAATACTTCACAAGAAAGAAAAGAAATATATTCTTGTTATTTCAACAATAAGTATACTGCTATATGGAACCAAAATATTTATACATCTCACCCTATTTAATTAGTCATATTTATTAGAACATTTTTGGCATGAAAAGAAAGCTCTACTTCGAATTTAATTTTTAGACCAATGAACGAGGAGTTGATTTAATAATCTTCCTTCAAGCAATTGTTGAAACAGCCAAAAACTATGCTATCGAAAATTTCAGAACTCAACCATTTTTGTAATATAAGCAGAATTACATATAATTTTTATTATTATATTTACTTGAATTTTTATCATCTAACCCAAAGTGTCGATATGATCACTAGAACTTTTGCTTGATCAACTATAAACAGAAAGCGTTAATTTCGTATTTTATAAAAAAAAAGACTTAAAAATTAAAATACTCAATATTATATATAATGTAATGATACCTCTTGATCCACTTTAAATCCTATTTAATTTCCTATTTTTATCATAAATTGGCTCATGCTATTTTATCCTTGTTTCCCGATTCTTTTCCCTTGTTTCCTGATAAAAATTTAATTTTTAAAAATTTAATGAATGTTAATTAACACACGCTGAATAAATCTTTACAAGAATCTCTCAGCAAAAGCACTGAGAGAAAAAGGTCGCCTGCTTTCCACTTGCACCTCAGTGCGAACAGACGCGTCTCATCATTATTCCCACGTATAAATCATACCGTTCCGTGGGAAAAATCTATTAAAATTAAATTCAAAAATAAATAAATAAAATTATATATGTTACAGTAAATGTTATATATATATATACACGGGACTTGTACAGAACCTGACCCTTTTCCTTTGCTTCTAATCCTTATTTGAATTGTTTATTTTAACATGAATTAATAATTTTTTAATCAATTATAATACGTTTTAGTATGCAATAAACAGCTTAACAGGCGACAAATAAAGTTCAATGAAGGCATGATAGTATCCTTTACAAGAACACACTTTGGAATAATCATATAAGTTTATTCAGCATAACTAAGTATAAAATATAAAAGAGGTGCTAAAGTTTTCTTGTTGTTTTTTTCCTCCGAAGCTTTTCTGGAAGAATTCATTTCTCCCCACGTGGCTCGTCATTTATTTCCATACATGTTCATTGCATCCAAACAGCTGTCTGGCCTATTCTAATTAATTATTTGCTTGCTTGACAAATGCAGAGGAAACACTTAAGTGTATTGACAAAAACTCCCTGAGGGCCACAAGAAAGTATGCACCCCATATCTAAATTATTACATATTTTTCAGTTATCGAATAGTGATTTACCTCATGGTTTGTCTTTTTTACAATTGAGTTGACAATTTCGAGCAAATGTATGGCTTTAAAATATCAGCGAAATTAATCTGAAATTCTCTATTCTATAAGAAGCACGGTTCTTTGAACTCCTTTTTCCTGCCGAATGATTCCTTTTTTCCACGTCGGTCTTTGGGGTTTAATTTCAATTTTTGAAAAAATTAAGCTTGATTTAAATAAATTAACCAGCCCTAAATGACTTGCGAATCAGTAAAATAATTTTTTAAAAAAACTAAGAAATTTAGGCTAAATAGAAACTGGGAAAAAATTGTAGAAAAACTACTGGGCAGGGGAAAACTACTGGGAGTAAATAAAGTTTTTCATCACATTCTTTAAGGAAGCAGTATTTAAGAAATTCCATTGAAATAAAATGTAAGTTATGAAAAAACAGTTAAAATTTAACAACTTATTTTTTTAACATTTAGCAACTTTTAATTATGTATTTTCCATTTCTCGATACACAGATGAAAAAATTTTATGTGTACTGAAATGAAAACTTTCAAAGCAACATGCTCCACTTTTGAATAGAAAAATTAAACTTTTTTAAAAACCATATAATTTTTTCATTTCCAATTTCATTAATTCTAACAAATAAAATAAGTTTAGACATTGTTACAGCAAGCAGCTATAATATTAAAAGGTATCCTATTGAGAAATTTATTTGTCTCAGGAAAACATTTAAGAACATTTTTGCTTCTCCATTTAATAGAATTCTGGATTAAGTTTGAAAATTTAAATTGAAATAGCTTAAAAAACAATTTTGGTTTCTAATCAATAAACATTGCTGCTTCGTTTAAAGGATATGTTTAAAAGGACTTCAATAGTTTTTAAAACAACATAATGAAACACAAATTTAATTTTCAAATGCTCTTTTGCAAGTAATATGCTTGGTATAGTCGGAATTGATTGACTTCCGACAACTTCCTGCATCTTTTCCCTTCTGTATGGAAGAGATATTTTATCCAAAGGGATCACACATATGTAAAAAAATACTCTTTTGGTCTACAGAGACAGATTGATTCAATTAACTCTAAAATTTAAATGTCAGATATTACTAATTTCTTTTATTGTCTCCATAATTTGCTATTTTTCGTGACAGTTCGAAGTTCGATCTCTAGTTTCTTGCTTTCTACAAATTAGTAACAATGAATTAAAGTAAACAGTTGTACAATACAAGCGAAGATAAAGTTTCATGTACTGCATTTTCATACTTGTTAATGTCCTTTTCTTTCTTTTCAAATTTAGAAACGGTAGCAATTTTGTATATTTATCTGAAACATTCAATTCAATTTAATTAAAGTCAATTTTAATAGCTGCATGGGGATTATTTTGATAGAAATCTCTTGATTTCAATCTATGGTCCCTAATGTAAAACATCTTATTAACCCTCTGAACTTTCACGCCATTAGCGCGGTGGTATTGATGACCGAACATTTATAATATACACATAATTTACATAGAATTTTATAATATACACATAATTTACATAGAATTTTATAATATACACATAATTTACATAGAATTTTATAATATACACATAATTTACATAGAATTTTATAATATACACATAATTTACATAGAATTTTATAATATACACATAATTTACATAGAATTTTATAATATACACATAATTTACATAGAATTTTTGTTTAATCCAGTTTTTCTATTGCTTTTGTTACTTTATTATAAGATGAGCTTTTTTTCAAAACTGGAGAATCATCCTATTTTTAATAAAAATAAGTACTCGAATTTCTGTCACAAAATTATTCAGTTTCAGTTTTGTTATTTATATTTCGCTGAATTTTATAGCTTTTTTAGAATGAAAAATGTCGTTTTATAATTATCTTATAAAACTGTAAAGCATTTCTGTTCACTTTTTCCCCGCTTAGCATACTTCCGCAGCATACTTTGCCTTCGGTCCACATTTCGGAATTTCATTCAGGACATTTTTTCCCCGAAACACAAGATTATTTAGATGTTAAACAACTTACTTATAATCGTTGTAAATCCTTTCGCATACAATGACGAATCTGATTAGCGCATTGAATTACCCAACTTTTAATTTGAAATCTGCACTTAATTCAAAGTATTCAACAGCTTTAAAAGCAAAAAAAAACTTAAAAACGCTTTAGCAGACCAAATGCCCTTATATTATTATAGGAATTTACATAATAAAAAGTGCCCCAAATAGGAATTTAAAAAAAGTTCGTAAGGTCAGGGTATTAAACATTACAAATTTGAAGATATCAGTTTCAGAGGGAAAAATTAGATTGTTTTTTTTTTCAAACTAACAATTCAAATATTAAAAGTATAAAGCACCAAAATGAAAGAATACTAAAAATGGGATACTCTTAATAAAAGAGCTATATAAACTAAAACAGGAAATGGAAACTAGCAGACAAAACTGCTACTATTTTTAATTCACATTTCATTGATTGAAGATTAAAGACACCGTTTCATCGGCATGGACTTCCAAAGGATGAGTGAAAAAATTTCTTGAACTTGCTCTTACCTAAGATAGAATTCTATTTCAGGATAATTCCTTTTAATTTTTTTTCATCCTTTTCCTTTTTATTGGATAATTTTTCTTCTTTCAAACATAAAGCTATGATGCGCCTCAACTCAACATCTTACAATTCTCGTTTGACTTTTCATTTTTTTTTTTTTTTCACCTGCCAAGACTCTTTTCTTTTGATACTTTAAGAACATCATTTTTGAAGCTAAAAATAATTTCTTTCATAAAAGTTGTTCTCTTTGATATTTTACAAAGTATTTTTTTTTTCTGAAGAGTATTAAGGTAAAGCAGGTTATTTTCTTCTATCTATTCGTACATTTTGAAAAGATGAAAATACCCATTTTGGGGGTTGGGGGAGGGAAGATTCTCGCCTATTAGGTAATATTCTTTCATGTAAGAAGAGTGTGTATATGTGTGTGTGAGTGCGTAACATAAGTTTGATTATGAGTGGCCGATAAGAAGGCAAATTTCGAATGCAATTTATTTTTCCATTGGAGGGCATAACTGATACAAATATAATGACGGTGGAGCACATAGTTCGCACCCGAACACAAGAAGAAAGTCTTGAATTTTTCTTTCATGGCTTTTACCAATCGATTCTTATAGGGATATGTTCCGATTTAAAATATGGAAACTTATCTTTGGAAGCAATGCCGTGTGTGAGAGGGATTTTGATCCTTTCGCTTGCAATACGAGAATTAGAAATTCATCCATTTTTGAGATCGCGTGTGAGGAATAATTAAATTTTAAAAAAAGCGAGATTTGGATTTGGAAATAAGAGAAAATTTTAGAATTAAGTAATATGAATTAATTTAAGATAAAAATTAGGAAATTAAGAATTAAATTAGATTACGTGATATCATTACATATTTAATTTTTAAACGAAGGGTAGTTAGTCATACCAGGAAAAACATTTTTAATAGGTAATCCTCTTTTAAGGAATCGACTTCTTTTAAATAACAAATCGTTATTTAAAATTATTTTGGATAGTTTCTGTAACTTTAATGAATGCCCATAGAGTCTCCTTAGCTATGTAACAACTTGACAAACTCTAAATGAAATTCAAAGTGAAATCCATGGAAAAGCTCGAGGTAAAACAATTTTGTTAAAATGTGAGGGATCGCATCCGATTTGTGAATATGACGTGTATGAAACATTGCTTGAGGAAATTAACAAATTGAAGCGTGATATTTTATTTCAAAAATATATACTAAATTTTAAGTAATAAACAATGTTATCATTTACTTTTTCTAGTTATCAGAGGTCATCGGGCGTTTATTATTAAACTCCCAATGAATAAAGAAAGCATTATATGAAAGTAAATATTTCATTTGCATAAAAATTTCAAGAATTATTGATACTTGATATGCAACTCATTCTTCAGGTGTTTATTAAGATTGCACTTTTGCAGGAAACGTGAAGAGTCAATGAAAAATTTTGGAATTTAATTATATACAACATAGTGACAATGAAAGTAATTTTATCGCTTTCTATATAAAACTCATCTCAATTTAATCTTCGAGGAGAAAACAAGTTTCCAAGAATTCAATTATGTCAAATTTCTTCAGGTACAGCAAATAGAAAATTGAAAATTTCTTTTCTGTTCAATTTATTCAAACTAACTCATTTTGACTGAATACTAATATCCCAAGAGAAGCAACATTTGTGCTGTAAGGGGCCGAAAACAAATTAAATTAGACAATTCTAGGATGCATTGTTAAAATACCACGCAAAATTCTGTTATTCAACCCTTTAATAAAAAGTCTCATTTGAATTTTCAACTCATACTTTAATGCTGCTAAAATAAGTGTGCTACTGATCTAAACTGGAAGCATTTTTGCATTTTCACAGTGAATCAACGTGAAGTCCTTCTTTTCAAGGATTTAGAAGAGAGAATAAGTAATATTTTGATATAGAATAAGCAATTTTGTGTTATACAGAATCGTAATGGAAATGGACCAAAAGTTTTCGTTAAAATCAAGCCATCGGAATATTTAATAAATGCGCATACTTTATGAAATAATGCAATGGTATCGCAAAATTAAAATTCAATATTCATTTCATTCTTTTAAGTAATTTCCGTTATCATTTATTGTGTATTTTTTCCAAGGAGAAAGAAGATATTTGTTTAATTGATCTAATAAATATTACAGGAAAAGATTGCATTGCTCCATGATTATCCAAAAAAATATTTAAAAATATTTATTTGACATGCGCACTAAATGAGTCAGAAGAAAAAAACATTGCAAAATCATTCCTTTCGACTGTAGTAACTTTTTTTTTATTGAATTTCCCTGATGCTTTCTGAATTTGACCACTCAAATTATTTATACGGAACAACCATTCAATTCATTCCATGCTACTTATTATTTCAAAGCATTGGCCTCTATTTTGGCATTCTGGTTTTTATTTATTCGAAGTTGAATGCTTAACGATTATTCGATGGACAGTTTGATCTGTTTAACAGATGTTTCGGAGAAGCGATAACTGCTTTCCAGTTGTTAAATTTTCAAGGAAACCCATGTTCTAAATATAGTCAATAATGAGTCAAAATTTTCGATAGAAGAGCGAGATTATACTCTAATTCGATGGTTCCTCGAGCAAATCTCATCAATATTTAAAAATTATCACCATCAGATATGTATCCAGTAGTAGATCATATAATCATCTCACCTTGAAAGAAATCTGTGACTCGTTCTGTTCACTTTGATTGATTCATTTAGATTTTTATAAAGAAGAGAAACTTGAGAATTTAAATATGTAAGATGTCTCAGACGAACAATGCGATTATGAGCATGAAAAAAAAAATTATATGTCCGCAATTGTACATGTGATATTCAATAGCCTGTAACTATGAACCGTAACCCCGATTCGGCTGAATGTACACTGAAAAACATGAATGACTGGACGCCGGACGGGAATTAAAGATGAATCCTAAGGACCCATCATCAGCAACGATTTAAACCCTCCCGCCCGTAGGAGGCACGTCCCGTCATCCTTAGGGGCCCACACAATTTCTGCATCCACAGGGACGGCTGTGGATGCAGAAGCTTCTCTTTCCAGTATCTGAAGTGCCCTGAGGGTGGGAATAGTTATAAAAACGTACCATATTTTTAAAGCAACACTAAGGCTATTTTGGGATGGACCACGTCATTTTGAACTGCGGCCAGATGACGTGGGAAGTTCAAAATAGGAAAGTTGTACTGATTAATACTAAGAAATTAACTTTCTGTTCATCAGTTGATATTGAACGCCTACATTATTTGCACGAAAATTGCTTGTAAAATATCATTCTTATAAAAATGTGTTCAAAGGTAAACTTTCTTCTGTTTCTAACTGAATAGTTAAGCGTTTCACTCACATAGTTTGATTTTAATAATTAACTATTTCAAAAACACATTCCTTTATTAGTTAAGTAATAAAGTAAGCACACGGGAGGGAAAGAAGAATATTTTTCACTTCGTTATGCAACCCCGATTCTTAACTATCAAAGATTTCCGAGCATTTTCCCTGGAAATATTAATTTTCATTATCAACTAAAAGAACACTTTCAAGACAAACATATAAATTAAAATACATTATGCAGAGGACTTAGCGTTTCAACTTTTCTCAGAACAGAAGTGTGAAGCACGCGTGCATTTCCGAATAAATATTTCCATAATCCTTACTTCAGCTCGGAGCTTAACATTACGGTCTTCTGCATCTCATAAAAAATGACTGCAACACCGAGCTATTATTAAAAATGAAAGCCTTAACAGTTTCAAAGGGAAGGAAAATCAGCCAAACTTGTCTCTCCAGTTTCGGAAATATGATTGCTTAAAACGTTTAATTTGAATCTATTTTTTATTTAGGTTTTAAGTTGGTATTTTTTAGGTTGTGTGAAGTTTTCTTCTACATAGATTGTTAAGAATATCGTTCATTTTCTGAAAATTTATTTCCGAAGCATTGTATTTACTCTTCTACAATTCTTTACTCGACTCAAACTTTGAGCTGATCTAAGCAAATATTATTCAGCACACCCACCCAAGTTCCTTGTCACCCTCTTCACTTCTGAAAGGCCGCTGCCATAATCATAAAAGTGGTGCCCAGGTATAACAAATTAGAAATGCGTTACTGAATGAAGGCGCCTAGAGCACTACCTGGTAGAAACATCCGAAGATAGCATTCCTATCTTAAAAACAGAAGTATATGAAGCAATGTACAAAGAGGCACAGCATCATCGATTTAGTACGAAAAGAGACCTTGATAACATTAATGCGAAGAATTGGACGGCAGTGGTCTCCCAAAACCTTTCTGGTATACTCTCTCACCCACCCTTTATAAAACACTGTGGGCTTTGGGGAAGGCAGACAACGTCTTGCATGACTTTTGGCGTGAATTCAGCCATTTTATGGAATCTATTATAAAAACATGAGCGAGGGTTTCGGCGATTAATCCCCTGTATAAGACTAACAGGTGATTAATCGCTGAATCTATAAATCAAATTTATGTTATAGATGAATTTTCTTTGAACGGAGTAAAACCAAAATTTAGCACAGAGTTAGAATTCTAGTCATAAAATCACATATCAAATTTGGTACATTTATGTCACCCGCCTTTTGCGTTTACATGTTTCTGGTAATACAGATCGATGCAGGCTCAATCTGTTGTTGGATCCGGTTAAAAATTTAACAAGCGTCTTCGCTACAATTTTTAAATCCGTGTACCGAATTCTATCCATCCAACTCTCTTTGTCTTCTAGTAATCGTGTTAACTTGCATTCGAACAGATGGACAGACAAACATTCTGATTGGATTTTGCTCAAAATTAAATAGAAATCTACAAATTTGATGTAAAAACTTGTGTACGAAATTTCATCACTATGTAAAGCGTCTTTTTTACAGACAGATGGACAGACATTATGACAATAGTGTGTTTTTCATACTCAGGGAGTTTAGAAATGTGAAGAATTGTCAAAATTTCGAGTTCGAATGTTTCAACAATTATGATACTTTCTCTATACTTCGTTAGAGTAGAAATTAAAATCCCCTTTGGATAGCAATATTTTAGATGAAAAGTCTTCCAGCAAGAAAGAGCCTCAATGAGACCATTTTGATAAATCCTCTCCATCCCATTCCGGCAGTGGAAGTTATATTCTAATGGGCGGTTTTGGGATCGGTTTCTTTTTCAAACGAAGATTTCAGGATGGGAAATGAAGGCTTTACATCTTGCACCCCTTTATTTCAAACAAAACCCGGCATAAAAAAGGCATATCAGTGTAGAATAGCCACAGCCGGGGTAATAGTCAAAGACTTCCAAGCAGTGAAACGGAAAAAATCAGCTTCGAATGCATTTCTCATTGTCAAAAGCATTAAAACATGTACAAATTTTTTAAAGAAAATGAAAAGCGCCAAGCTACCGTGAGATCAAGTGTTACCCATACAGTCGTACTAATATAGAGGTTATAATACATTCCTCAAGATACATTTCTTAAAATCTGGTGCTTCATGCAAACCTCGGTTCTCTCTGCGACGCGCAAGAATCGTCGAAATCACGGAAACGAAGAACCGGGGAAAACAGGCTGAAGGACGGATTACTTTTGGATATGGAAGCGGATTGTTTTATAAATTTCTTAAGTAAGGATCTAAAATAGGATTATTTCTCACTAAAA
Organism: Argiope bruennichi; assembly: GCF_947563725.1. Classification (NCBI taxonomy): domain Eukaryota; kingdom Metazoa; phylum Arthropoda; class Arachnida; order Araneae; family Araneidae; genus Argiope; species Argiope bruennichi. The sequence continues at coordinate 144,070,018 of NC_079153.1, read as the reverse complement.
AATAGTGAACACAATTTTTAATATGCTGCCATATGCAAAAATTCTTTTTTGCTAAAATGCTAATTCTTTTCATTTAACAATTTCGAAATTTCTCAGTTAAGAAACTCGAATTTCATTCCTCTTAGTAAGTTTGATGGAAGAAAGAGTATTACTTTCATTTTCGACAAAATATTTTGAAACTATTTTCTAACACGAGATTTATGAAAAATTGTTTTCTAATAATATAGAAAATTGTCTTTTTATTTTTTGTCTATTAAACCAACACTAAGTTTTGAAATAAATTTCTTTGAGATGGCAAAGCGTTGTCTTGAACTGTATTCAGTTGATAAAAATTGCACATCCAATATTATAGAGATGCATTCTCCGAGTTTTCATATCGTACTAATGCAGGAATGTTTCATAAATGATAGCTGATTCGCATATCTCCTTTAGATTTAATTCTGGGAGCCGCTACGCTTATCAAAGAAAAAAAAACCAAGAAAAAATCAATTTAATTATTTTTATATCTAAAAAATAATACGTAATTAATATTGATATTTGGAAAGGTTTCAAAAAACGATAATTAAAAGCTTCTATGAATGAAAATAATGCGCTTCATTTTTCAGTTTTAGTTATTAATAAAGTGAATTTAGTACTTTTTCCTTTTTTTCCGAAAATGTTGCAAAGTCCTTTTTTTCAAAACCAAAAAATTTCATAGCAATTTCTTCAAATAATTGATGAGCACGGAAATAGTTTAGCATTTATTTTTGCTCTGCTTTTCTTGGAGACGCGCCGAAGGAGAACACTCAATTAAAACGTTGCTTCAAAACATGATTACAAATACTAATTTGAAAATTTCCAGAAAATAGGGAAATATAATTTTTCTTCTTTCCACCGTTTGTCTAAAGCCAACTGTAATTCAATTCTTTTATCGCGGGGAGTTTAATATTGAATTTCCTCAAAAGGGTACAAAAAGTTAATGAAAGATACAGTTACGGAGAATTTGCATTACATTATATTTCTAAAACCAACTCACTCCTTAAAGTGTCAATCATGTATGGGATAAAATGCTCTAAGGGAAAATGATCATGCTTCAATATGCAACCTCAATTTTTCATGAACGTTAACAATTGTTTCTAGCTACTTATAGAAGGTGTTTTGTATTCTATCTGCGCTTGCAGTCGATACCCTTTCAGCTATTCGTTTGCATTCAAAACGAATTCTACTGCAAGAAAGGAGAGAAAGGAAGAAAAATCCGGAAGTTCATACCTGCAAATGAAACAGAAGTGTCAGTTCAGATGTCACTTTCGGGAACGAAAAGCAAAGTGCGTGGACGTTCTGACTTCTTACACTTTTTTGGACGAACGATCTTTGATTTTTTTTTCTTTGAGAACGATGAAAAGAAATGGTATTAAAAAGCAGACGAAACAAGGCAACTGCTTAGAAAATTTTTCTCAGATAAAAACAAGTAACTCTGTCGTTTTAAAAGTTCGAGTCGAAATAAATAGAGAAGAGAAACGGATCTGAGACGCCTCCAATATCCCAAAATGCCAACGGTGAAAATGTTACGAAAAAAATGTCAAGATTCTTACAACTTTACAGTTGGTGCATTGTGTGGTTGAAGGCTTTTCTTTTTCCTGTACTTCAAAACAGGGTCGTTTTTTTTTTCCTTGTATAGTTGAGTTTTTGAAAGCAGTCAGCAACTAAGACAAAAGCTAGAAATATTTAGCGAAGTTTTAAAGTGACCATAAGATTCTGCTGCAGAAATTTGATGAAACCAAAAAAAAAAAATGTTGGCAAAATCAGAATTCCAATTTGTTTTTCTTTTTAAGAATACATGCAAAAATATCTTGTAACTTATTAACAAAATGGTGAAAAGTTCAGTGAAATATCTTTTATCTCCTTTTTAGTGAAAAGATTTTAATTCTTTATGAATAACTAGTGGGACTTAAAATCTGATAAACATAACAGTGATATAGCAAAATGATGCCTTATGTATGATTAACGCATCTAACAAAAGAGCAAATCCTGACGGCCAATATTTTAGGCCACGGTCGTGTAACCACTACACATAATATATTTTTTTTTCGACAACTTTATGTAGACTGCGAATGAATATAATAAAAATATTCTTAGAATAATAATACTTAAAGATAGAGACATTTTTTGAAAAGTTTTTTTATAACAGGAAAAAAAATTAAGTTTTGTAATGTTGCAACCCCTACATTATATCGGTGATCCGGATGTAATTAATTATTATTAATTTTTAAACAGGAAAATCATAAAGCATCACCCAGACAAATAAAGCATCTCCAGTGTATTTCTCAATTTTCGACAAATATAAAATACATAATTGGGAAAGAAAATATTGCTGCAGACTCGTTGTTTCAAAAGGAACGGTTTCGGACACTATTATGAGAAAACTGTGGATGAACAAATCATTAATGAAGAATTAAAACAATTACTAAATAGGAGGTGGGCTAAATTTTAAACAATATCCACTACTTTCTGAAAAAATAATCTGGGGTGATATTTGAACTCTAAATATTCGACCGTTCATAGCACAACCTTCAAAATGAGAGCTTTCCACAAGATTATGTGTGGGATGCGGCATCCGCTGCTGCCGTGTGAAGGTGAAGGGTAGGAGCTCATCAGGGCCGTCAGATTGTTTAATTCCCAATGACGCAATGTTGCCGATAATTGTTCAATTTGTGGTTGCGGCAGATTTAGTACACAGGAAATTTCGAGATGGAAAGCATCTCTAAAAGTTTTTATTTCATCGGCACTACTCAAAAAGGGAGTTTAGTAATCTTCAAAAATAGCATTTATAACTCCTTAACTTTGGGAAAACTTTATTGGGTTTTACTTGTAAGTCTGTCTCGCCCTGTGTATACCTGGTTGTGAAGGCAACAGTTAGGAGATGCCGGGGAATGAAGTTTATGATGTGTTATTTGATCAAATTTTTAGATTTGTTATGATATTGTAATCCAAATTCCTGAAAACACTGAGATGAACGTAGGTACAAGGCGCTTTTCGAAAATTGCAGGCGTTTATGAAATTTTAGAAAAATATCTATCATATCTTTAAAAATCCGAAATAAAACGCAGAGTAAATTTAATTTCAGAATAACAAAACATTATTTTGTGATTAGAAGAGAAAATTCCGATTTGGAATTATAATTCAAATTCACATTGCAACTGAACTAATAGTAAAGTAAATCAACCTATAAAAACAGTTCAGACGTAAACAATAAACTAAAATAGTTAGATCAGGACGAATTTATTACATACTTTACAAATATGTTGAAAATAATGTGATACATAATTGTTATAGCGACAAATATTCAGCATTTTATTCTAGAAAATAGGTGATAACCTGCATTATCTTTGCTGAATTATGATTTTATCTAGTATTTGAAGTCGTACTTCATCGCCTTGCTCACTTGGCCTTAATTTGAATATTTAAGGCGCAATCCATTTCCACGACCATTTATCTTAAGCTGCTGCAAGATATGCATTTTGTTCGGTTGCAAACAGCTACAAAATTTCTGCAGTAATCCTCCGTTAAGAAATCCTTTTGACCAATTAGAAAAATAGTGCAATAAACGACAACTTAATAAGTCGGGATTTTTTTTTTTTTTTTTTTTGAAAATTTTTCAAAAATAGCTATATTTTTGACTTTTTGCAGGAAATGGCTCGAAAAAACATCTTTGAAATCAAAATATATCACTTAAATAACAAATGTTTTTTTTTGTTTTGTTTTTTTACTAAAAAGGGATATAAAGTGAAAACTTTTTGTTTCACTTGGTGAACAAAAAGGAAGGTGAATTGAAATGTTTATCAAACGATTTGCTTAAAATTTTACAGCTAGCTAAAGAAATATATTACCTAATTCCGGAAATAAAAAATAGACTTTACTTCTATTCGCTCTTTAAATATTGAGGCTCGTTTGAAAAATAAAATGAAATTTTCGACTTTTTTCGTATTGTGACGCGTTAAAACAACTATAAAATATCTCTAAATGAATAAATTACTCATTCTCTAACTCAGCAATTACAGTACATATATTGAGAAATGATTGTATCGAAGTTGGATAAAAGAACATTTGCATTAGAATCTGAGTTATGAGGTTTCACGTAAGAATTTTATATTAAAGATCAGATTTTGAGAATTAGCATTGTAAAAAGAATTAAAACATATAGAAATGCAAATGTAAAGATCAGAGATCGCAAAAAATGAACTTGGAAACAAAATTCAAAGATGTTTTATAAAGAAAATTGTTCAAGTATAAATTTAAAAATATTCAAACTTTTATTTTTTTTAAAAAAAATCGATTTTACACTATAATCACCTACTTTAAACGATTCTAAAATTGAAAGAGAAATAAAATTATCACAGCGTTAAATATTTAAATGCTAATAAATACTGTTAAAAAGAAATCATGAATTATAAATTCTTAAAAGCCATCTAAGAGAAAAACGTAAGCAATGCTTAATATAATAATTTCAGAATATGCTTTCTGTGCGAGATGACATCATCGCAGTTTTTTCTCCTCATACTTCTGTCTGCATTCGCTAAAACTTTATTTCTCCCTGACTGTCATAACTAAAATTTTCTATTTCATATATGAAGAATTTCCGTATCAAACTAAAAAAAAGACATTATTGTTTAATTCTACTTTCGTTTAATCTTATTCTTAACTGATATTTCTTAATTTCCATTAATTAATTTATCCGACTCATTTTTATATGATTTCACTGCTTTGTTTAATGCAAAATGATAAATTTACGTTTCTTGTCATTCATTTCATTTAATACAATTAAAAACTATAAAATTACTCTTCATTTTAATTTTGTTCAATTGTTTCTAAGATTATCAAGCTGTTTGTCTGGATTATTAAAATAAATGTCATGTGAATTTTTTCATTGCACTTCAAACCATTTATTCATGTTTCAAAATCATAATGTTTTAAAAATAATAACCTAGTTTATACTCGTATTCATCATTTCAAACTGCTTCGAGAGTATTTTTAACATTTTATGAAGGCGGAAAAAATCTCTTGAAAACGCCTTTGATTGAAAATAAAAAAAGCGCCATAAAAATGATTCGAAGTGAAGCAAAAACATGTATGAGATATAATTGCCATCCGTTTTTTAAACAAATCTAGAATTTCTGTACTTTACTTAGACATTGTTAAAAATTCCCAGTGAATGAAGCAATTCATTTATTCGATAAATTAGTTTCCATCTCCGTACAAATTCCATTTGATTTCCAGATATTAAAATATGCTGAACATCAAGGACTGAACAGTTATTTACTATTTAAACCAATAAGGAATTTGAACAGAAATATTATGATTTCTGTCTCATCGACGAGTGTGTTTTAGACATTTTGCAGTCGAGTGAGGATTCGTTGTAGCTGATGCGTTATCCGACTCCAAACGTTTTTATAAGCGACCCGTTCGATGAAAAAAGTGTAGTGCTCTGCACTTCATTCAGGCTGAGATACGTAGCTACCTGTAGAGATTAAAAATTGAGTTTTAGTCATTTTCTCTGGAACATACAACCTGCGACCATGGTTTCAGAAACAGCCACTATTCCTAAAACTTTGCCCCCTCCCACCCTTTGGTTTAGAAACCAGATGGTTTTACGCATTTGTTAGCTTTATCCCCAAATTTATAAGGATAAAAACGAAGCCAATCTTTCCTTTCTCACTTTCGAGACTCAAAACGCAGCCTATTATGTTTTCAAACTAGCATTAAGAAGTGAAAATCCTGTTCTCAAGGCTTAGCATGCCTTGCTAGTTCTGAAATTCGGAGTTCCAAATCGTGTATTTCTACTTCATCTTTCACAGTTCCAGTTGAATCGCTTTCACAGCTGCCACTTTCCCTAAATTGTATCGGTGCACACAATATGCCATCCTGGCCAATCTACTTAGATATCTGAATGGTACGATTGAAAATTGTATGCGAATAGTCACGAGAAATGTGCTGAGTTATAAGTTTTTCTGAACCGAATCCTCCATCAGCCCCTCACTTAATGTTTTTTTGTTGTTGTTGCAGTAACAGGAGGGGCTCCTTATCTATAAAATCCAGATCCTCAAATAAGGCCTCGATCTACTTTTCGAACTCTGCCAAAAGTGTTTTAAATGCTGTGCATGGATTATATGAAGGCGGATTGTAAAATGAATTGCTGACATGAATCGAAATGAGTGGGTCGAGTGCTGTAGTTAAAAGGGTCAGATTTAGTTACTTCTTTACTATTCTCACGATCCTATAGTTGGTCTTAGTTTGAGCTAAATGCAGTCTCAGTTATTTGCCCAGAAACAAGAACTTTCGTTGCGACTGCACTGAAATGAAAGAAATTTCCGTCTTGAGAAAACTTCCAAGTCCCCATTAGGTTTCCCCAATTTAATCTTGCTTTCATTGAATCGGACATTTTATTTACTGCAAAGCTTTTAAAATATCTGCACCATTTCAAGTATCCATAATAGTAAGAGAACAATTTCCTTACATACAAGAATAAAAGGAATAAATAAAAAAAAGTTCCATGCAAACAAAAAATACATCCATTTAATGAGTCTTGTTCATAAACAGATAAGATTTCCATAGACATTTATTCCAGCAGCTATGCTCGCATCAACAGGGCGCCACTGTACCTAGACATGTGATTCTAGATGTGGAGGCGCTGCTAGACAGTTATTTACAACTAGCAACAATTTAAATTCAAAAGTAATAACAATGAAATCTTTCTGCCAGTAAGAGAGAGTAAAGGGATAGTTCCTCTTCCATCTGTGCTGGAGAGACTAACAAAGTTGCTGCCTGAAGATCTGAACTCAGAAAGGCAGAATAGTTTGTAATATAAAGGTTCAAAACACCTGTTAAACAATAGCTATATAGTTCGCTAAATGAATGCCGAATTTCATCGTAGAGTAACTCTAAAGTAAATCTGTGACATTTGAAAAGAATTCATGGATGAAGTATTTATTAATAGGAACACTGATTCAACTTATTTTGTACTTTGGGATGAAAGTTCTGTTTAGCCCTTTTTAACGTCAAGAAACTTCGCAACCATATAAATTGACATAAACTGATTCTTCATTTCATTTTATTTTTATGTTATTATGAAATTATAACACAAAATCAAATGGTGGTGCGCACAAATGATAGGAAAAAGGAAACAGCGCATATCATTCAGAATCTACTAACATATGGTCTTATGTTATTACTGCTGCAAAATTAAATACCTAGATTATTTTTTTAACTGGAATTGTATTGAAAAAATTCACGATTTTCAACCTGTAAAATATGTCATTTTATAAAGTTTTAATCTCAGTTTTCATCTTTATTTTTCTTTCCCTGATGAAAACTTCTGGGCATTTCAAAAGAAGATTCTTCGAAACCAGGCAGTACGATACTCCATTATCGGTAAACAAATTTTAAACAGTAAAATTTGTCAAAGTAATCTAAAATGAATTCTGTTCTATTTTCAGCTCTATTAAAAAAGAATATATGCAGTCTGTGGAACTCAAATTTATTCATGGTTGATGAAACAGATGTTCATCAAAATTTTAAAGCGAAATGTAACCTTCCTAACTATTCGGTGTTCACAAGAATTGGTTTCTTAACCATAACCATGACGGAATTTTCCTGTTGCGTGTCGTAGGCAATTAATTGCTAAAATTTCACTAGAAACGATTGTTTAAAAAATGCATGGGAATCTAGAGGATGCTTGCGTGCTGAGGGAGTTTAGAGCAATAGATAATTTTCAATGAAAGAATTTTATAAAATAAAAAGTGATTTTAAAATCTTTTCATATAAATTTGACTGGTGTACGAAATTTTAAAATAAAACAACAATGTTTTAGTTTGATGAAATAAATTGATTATCTGAAAAACTAACTTTTTTGGAAGTAGTTATTAATTTATTCGAACAATTTATTCTGAATGCAACTATTAAACGGATTTGGAATACTTGTGATTATTTTACAAATTCGCTATCAAATTATACTAGGATTATTTTTAACTAAGACATATCACTGCAAAAAATAACCAAGTCTAATAGTAAATTATCCTAACATAATTTCACTCCTATGTCGCTTAAAATTCCATTGCAATCATTGTTCGAGTTCCCTGCAGGCATGAAGAATGAATGGCGTTATTTCGTAAAACAATTTGATATGAATCATGCAATTGTTTGAAACATTGGATAATTCAAATTTTAGCGTCAAAAGCTGCATACATTTTTGAAAAATTAGTCTAAATTTTACATTCTTGAATATAGGAGTTCCATTTTATGAATCTCAACAAGACAATGTGGTATTACTCAAAATATCTTATTTCTTTATATATATATTTTTTTCTTTCTCTAATTTTTTTTTAACTTTTTCTTAAACTATATTTATATGTGAAAACAAATATTTTTTGTAGTGAAGAATATTTCTTCGGTTATCTATAACCTAATTTTTCATTATTTACAGAATATAATAAGATTCCTTTGTTTGAGTTGTTAATTTTTGAAATCAATTTCTTATGCTACGTCATGTAGCTTTGGTCGTATTGTTAGATAATTATTTTTGTGATAAATTTAATTCGCATATTTGCACTTTGTAAACTTTGTATACAGGATATTTCAAAGAAATGGAAATAGCTATTAGTTTTATAAACATTACACTTAGACACGTACTTCCAGTTGCAAAGTTTAATCATAATATGGTGGACATGAAGGTACGAAAACACTTTGGCCTCTTGGATGGTTGATAGTAAAGGGTAAATATTATATGCTCCCCAAAGTCTAACAGTGAAATGTTTCATGTACATTCATCCAGCACACACAAAGGGCCACATTTCCATCAACATAGTTTGCAGAGATGCAATATTTTTTTTTTTTTTTTTTTTTTTTTTTTAGTTTAAAGTGTAACGTTTCCCCTTTTCCTCACATGGTAATTGGCATTCCGGCCAGATGTAACGTCAACCGCTTTCCCACACACAGTTAAATGAATACGGTCCACCAGATGTGGATCCTTTTCACTAATAGAGTCATTGTGACTGGTCATTTGTTATATACAAGTGAAGGGAGACAGATGTGTGTCGTCGTTTCAAATAGATCCGTCACGGAGAAGAACGTCAAGATATCCAGATGCTTTACTTTCTTTCCCTTATGAAAATACTTCTCAAATCATCAAGAAACGGTCAATCATCAGCAAATGTTGACATTAAGTATCGAGCCCAGGTGGAATTCATCTGGTGTCACCTGTGAATTGATTATAATTAATATGTTTTTGAGAGGTGTAAGCTACAACGATGGATCCTTAAATAACACTTCCACGATCCAGTGGAGACCGTTGAGGAAGCATGGCTGAACAACTATTGGGTGATAGGGAATTCAAGTTCACCAATAAGAAAATCGGAGACGGATATCAGACAGAAGTAAAATGCGGTATTTTTATTTGCTTTTAGGCATAAAGAAGGGAACAGTAAGAGGCTTCGAATTGGAATTGGGAGAGACGTCAGTGTCAGGAGAAGTTGCTTCTGATTTTTTGAGAAACAACGTATGATTCGGGCTTCTGTGTTAGGATTCACGCGATAATGATCAGTGGATTTCTGGAGCGGCTCTGAAGTAGCCGTTTAGAGCTAACAGCCTGTTAGCGAATTTTTTGGTGTCTTATTCTTCGATTTGATAGAGGAACTATTTTGTGATTGAACTGTAATTTGATATTTGTAAGTAATATTAATCTAGATGAGAACAAGTTCCTTGTACATATATAAGGCATTGAATGAAAGAATTGTTTTAGCTACTCTTATTTGATCGGTCTGGATCAAGATATTTCAAGAAGGACTAATCACATTTTCGATGAAAACATCTATTTAGAAAATGCAGTATTTCCATAATTATATCTCATATTTAAAAAACTGTCATATTTATATAGTAGTACATCATCCAATAATCAAATCTTCAAAGAAATTTGCAAATCATGCATGATAATGTTTGATTTGATTTGATTAGACGACAGCTGAAATTTCGATTTTAGAAAGATGGGAAGGGAGATTTGAGAAACTGTACATTTAAGATAACTGAAAAAAGTGGTGGAATGCCAAGAAAGAAAATAAAATTCTTTACTGGCACTTGGGTTCTCTTAAAAGAATAGTACGGTTTATAACAAGGAACGTTTGAATATGTAAGCTATTTATATGTAATCTAATGCTTGTCCAATTAAAGATGATTGCATACAAACGTTTTTTATTCCAATTTTTGATATCTTTCTAGAACATGTCTTTACAGAATGGATTAACGATTACAAACTATTGCAAACTTAGTTTCACGGAAAGGAACGGGAAAGGTTTAGAATTATATGTATATGCTGAAAAAATTGGAATTTTGGTTTAGTTTGCAATTTTCCCTCATGAGTGTATGAACAATCAATCCAGAACACATCATTCCAAAATCGACGACGTAAAGAATATTTCAATTCAATTTCTGGCTTCCATAGAGTAATCGTTGAGCCCAT